>NC_057809.1:223726843-223846638 GCF_018294505.1 Triticum aestivum | reverse complement strand
CTGAAAGATGGCAGTCGTTGGCTTCAGCCCCCACGCACATAGTGCGGGGGTGCTCGCAGAAGACGCATTTTCACACTTAACCCAACGTCTTGGTCCTACAAAGGAGGTGATAGCACAGCGGGCCAGGCAACCAAACTATAATGCTTTAACACTTTCACTTAGCCATAGGTGTTTGACAATGAGACTCTTTAGGTAGCTCCTTGGTGGCAACTGTGCTCGTCCGAATTCGGGGCGCATATGTGCCTGACTGGGAAGCGGCCCTTCGTTAAAGCGGAGGAATCCGATAGATTCCGATAGGTCATCGAGTGGCTGACCAGTCTCACGCTACATCCTGACAATCAGTTTTCGGCTTTCTCTACTGAGGTGCTCGCCCTGGCCGAACCGGGGGCACAATCGCAGTAGTTCTCCTGGTGCTACCTTAGCCGATAGAGCGGAACGTAAAGTAGCCGAACTCAGGAGCCGGGCAACCCAACATTTGACCAAAGACATGATTCGGAGTTGATGCATATAATGCCAAAACTCGCGACGCCGAACACTCCCTAAGGTGTTCGGTCTTTATGAGTGCGGGCGAAACAACACTCTTTATTAAAAAAGCCCCTAGTGTCCAGGTACGTGCAAAAATTCTGACGTGGCCACATGCCAAGACGCCAGCCTCCTCCCTGGTTATACTTGGAAAGAAAAAACCAGGGGATGTGTAGCAACAAGAGACAGTAAAAAAGGTTTACGCAAGGTCTTAATCTAAAAAGAATCCTTTTGGATGGGTCCCCACTGCACGTCTGCGCCTGTATCTCCGTTGTGCCGTATCCTGGACGGGCGCCGCACGACGTTCATCTAGAAAAGAGAGGAACTGAGTTTAAAACGGGCCGCGCCGAAAAAAGTTTGAAATAAGCAAAGTATAAAGTAAGATATATGAGATTGAGCTTTATTGTCCCTTATTGTATATGCGTGGAGCCCCTAGTGCGGGGGTATATGGCCTCTAGGCCTGCATCAATGATGATTGTGCACCGAACTCGTCTATCCGCGTTCGTGGTCTTGAATGACCTATTTTGAAGTTTATTGGCCAGTGAGGCCATTTTGCTGTGGGGCTGTCAAAGCGGCCGCACAGTCCTCCGCTTGGGGAGACGCACTTTAGTGCTTCCCCTTCAAAGATATGATGCCTCGTGGACTGGGCATCTTGAGCGTAAGAGATGCATAATGCGGTATTGCGTTAAAGCGAGCGAAAGCTTCGCGTCCCAGTAGTGCTTGATAGCGACTTGAGAACGGGACGATATGGAAGGTCAGCTTTTCGCGACGGAGGTTATCGGCAGAGCCGAATGTGACTGTGAGCCGGAGAAAACCCGTACAATGGGTGTCCGGACCAGGTATTACCCCTTGAAAGGAGGTTTTACTGCGGCGGATTCTTGCTGGGTTTATCCCCATGTGCTGGATTGTATCCTGATATATCAGGTTTAGTCCACTGCCGCCGTCCATAAGGACATTTGAAAACTTGAGTCCGCCAATTATTGGATCGAGTATCAAGGCAGTCCAGCCTACATTCTTGATATTCCTAGAATAATCTAGCTGATCGAAGATGATCGGTTTTGACAACCAGTGGCAGGACCCTTTGGACCGTGTGGTGCGTACCTTTACGGGTGCCGCACGTTTTGTTATGTGAAGTGAGTTCACTGTTTTTACTTCTTGTTGGAAGTTCTTTTGTTTCTTGGTGCTCTGCTTTTGGGGTTCATCCTCGTCTTCGTTTGGTGTGTCGAGCCCCTTGTGTTCGGCATTGAGTCTGCCGGATTGTTTGAAAACCCAACAGTCTCTGTGGGTATGGTTAGCAGGCTTCCCGCGAGTACTGTGTATCTGACATATCCTGTCCAGGATTTTATTCAGGTTGGATGGATCGTCCCTGTTATCCTGGGGGGGCGATTTTTCCTGATTTTGTCGTGAGCCTTTGAATCCGGCATTGACTGCCGTGCTCTTCGGACTTTTGTCCTTAGTCCAGCGACGGTCCTTGTTGCGTCGCGGTTTTCCGTTTCCATCCCTGGTTTCGGATGTACTTGGGTTGCTGGGGCTGCACCTTGCCAACCAGCTGTCCTCCCCTGCACAAAAGCGGGTCATGAGGCTTGTTAGTGCGGCCATTGTTCTTGGCTTTTCTTGGCTGAGGTGTCTGGCGAGCCATTCGTCTCGGACATTATGCCTGAAAGCTGCTAAGGCTTCGGCGTCCGGACAGTCGACTATCTGATTCTTTTTAGTGAGGAATCTGTTCCAGAACTGCCGAGCTGATTCTCTAGGTTGTTGAGTTATGTGACTAAGATCGTCTGCATCCGGGGGATGGACATAGGTCCCTTGAAAGTTTGCTCGGAAAGCATCCTCGATCTCTTCCCATCTTCCAATTGTGTTTTCGGGAAGGCTTTTAAGCCAATGCCGAGCTGGCCCTTTGAGCTTAAGGGGTAGATATTTTATGGCGTGGAGATCATCTCCTCTAGCCATATGTATGTGGAGGATGTAGTCCTCGATCCAGACTCCAGGGTCTGTTGTTCCATCATATGCCTCTATGTTTACGGGTTTGAATCCCTCTGGGAATTCATAGTCCAGGACCTCATCGGTAAAACATAGGGGGTGTGCAGCGCCCCTGTATTTGGGTGTGTCGGATTCTGTTGATGGCTTCATAGCATTGCTTACGAGAGCTTGCTTTCTTGGCCCATAAATGGACCTGACTGGGCCATGATGCGGATCCTTAAGTGGGTCGCATGCCGATTTAAGTGCGGCGCCGCTTGCCGCTTTATGGGGTCGTCTATCCGACAGTGTGGCTTTTTCATTTTTTGAATGCAAGGGCTCTAGGGCCTCTTCATCGAATTCGGGCAGTAGCTTTCTTTTCGGATAGCTTTTAGTGCGGCGACTGTCGCCGTACTTATCTGTTGTATTGGTTACTTTGCTCCATCTAATCCGGAGTGCGTCTTCCACTGTTTTTAGCTTCCGTTTCTGCTTTTTTAGGCTGCGTGCAGTTGCTGCGAGCCTCTCGTGGAGATTCTTCTGCTCCATAGGTTTAATCGGCGTGAGGTTGTCTGGAATGCCGTTTTCGCTGGAGGAGGGATGTTCGGTTTCTCTATCCGTGTTGCCTTGTTCGGACGGTTGCTCTAAGGCCTGCTCGTCGTCTACCGGCTCGTCCTGCTCTATGGCTGGGTTTTTGTCGAGGCGGGGCTTGGGTCGGCATTTTCACCGATGCTTTGATTGTTTTTCGGGGGGTCGATCTCTCGTCCCATCCCCTTTTCCTCGTTGTCGCTTCCTTTAGGGGTATCCACCATGAACACATCGTGAGATGAGGTGGCTGTCCAATGCCCTATGGGCGTTGGTTCGTCGGTATCTCCTGCATCGTCATCCATGCTGTCGATGTTTCCGGAGTCGAAGTTGAGCACGTCGTTTAAATTGTCGACAATGGCTACCAAGTGGGTGGTGGGTGGGCTTTGAATTTCTTCATCGTCCGTATCCCATCCCCGCTGACTGTAGTCCGGCCAGGGCTCTCCTGATAAAGAGAGAGACTTTAGAGAATTCAGGATGTCGCCAAAGGGCGAGTGCTGAAAGATGTTCGTGGCGGTGAACTTCATGATTGGCGCCCAATCGGATTCGATCAGCAGGGGCACGGGGGGCTCGGAGTTCGGAGAGGAATCCGGCTCCTCGGAGTCACGGGCCATGCGGAGTGCGGGGCTGGAGTTCGGCTCGATCGCCTCTGAGATCGCAGCCCCTGAGGCAGCGTCCAACCGCTGATCCTCGGTCTGTGCAGTAGGCTCCAAATCAATGGTCGAAGCCAATGCGTGTGCGGCCTCCAAGGCGCTGTTCGGTGGCAGAGTTATATCATGCCCATCGAGACAGTGCGGCGCGCTTGGCTATGGCTCGAATCCGTCGAAGATCAAGTCTCCGCAGATGTCAGCCGTATAGTTTAGGCTTCCAAACCTGACTTGATGGCCAGGGGCGTAGCTTTCGATCTGCTCCAGGTGGCCGAGAGAATTGGCCCGCAGTGCGAAGCCACCGAAGACGAAGATCTGTCCAGGGAGAAAAGTCTCACCCTGGACTGCATCGTTGTTGATGATTGAAGGAGCCATCGGGCCTAAAGGCGATGACACAGAGGAGCTCTCAATGAAAGCACCAATGTCGGTGTCAAGACCGGCGGATCTCGGGTAGGGGGTCCCGAACTGTGCGTCTAGGCCGGATGGTAACAGGAGACAGGGGACATTTTGTTTTACCCAGGTTCGGGCCCTCTCGATGGAGGTAATACCCTACTCCTGCTTGATTAATATTGATGATATGGGTAGTACAAGAGTAGATCTACCACAAGATCAAGGAGGCTAAACCCTAGAAGCTAGCCTATGGTATGATTGTTGTGTATGGAGTTGATTGCCTACAGACTACAACCCTCCGGTTTATATAGACACCGGATAGGGTTAGGGTTACACAGAGTCGGTTACAATGGTAGGAGATCTTGAATATCTGCATCGCCAAGCTTGCCTTCCACGCCAAGGAAAGTCCCATCCGGACACGGGACAAAGTCTTCAATCTTGTATCTTCATAGTCTAGGAGTCCGACTGAAGGTATAGTCCGGCTACCCGAACACCCCCTATTCCAGGACCCCCTCAGTCGGCCTGTCCGATCACCTTCGATCGCAGGGACCATCCGACAAGTATCCTTCATGGAGGTTCAGCCGCATTAGTCCTCAATCCAATCACCGATGGATTCCACCTTACGCGAGTCCTCATGGACGGCGGCAGCAACCTTAACCTGCTCTACCAGTACACATTCCGCAAGATGGGTATTGATCCGTCAAGAATCAAGCCCACTAAAACTACCTTTAAAGGAGTGATACCCGATGTAGAGGGCCGCTGCACGGGCTCAATCACATTGGAAGTGGTCTTCGGTTCGCCGGACAACTTCCGCAGCGAAGACTTGATCTTCGATATCGTCCCTTCCGCAGTGGCTACCATGCACTGCTCGGACGAACCACGTTCGCTCGCTTTAATGTAGTCCCGCACTACGCCTATCTCAAACTCAAGATGCCCGGACCACGCGGAGTTATAACAGTGAATGGAAACATGGAATGCTCCCTCCGCACTAAGGAGCACACCGCGGCCCTGGCAGCGGGAGTACAGGGTGGCCTCATCAAGCCAACTATTATGTCGGCGGCCAAGTCCTCGGACACTGTCAAACGAGTCCGGACTACCCTACTATACGACAGTCCAGCTCGTCAGGAGCTTGATTAGCAATTCGGCCTCCATCTCATCCTCTACCAAATTGTGGCATATGTACCACTCGTACATAATTATGCACTAAAAATACCATGGGAAAGGATGGAGGCATATAAGGACAATGTCTGCAATACGGCTAGACCCTATCAGGACACTCAAATTTCTCTTTTTCTTTTCTTTTTATTTTTCCAGGTTCCTTACAACCCACACCACCCTTTCAACGGTACCAAGGCCTCCTTCCATGGCCTATTACACCGGTCAATGATCCTCTCGAAGGACAATATACCAAGGAGAAAAGAAGCATAGACACGTGCTAGAGTACCTAAAGGATCCTTAAAGATCACCTCGTCCGCTTTCAGGACGCATGCACAACTTCCCCTTGTGTTTGGCATGTAAAATAGCCTTGTCGCTTATTGCACTATTTGTATCAATAAGTTTCGACGTATCAATTAGACTACAATGAAACAGTTTTTAACCCAAACCTACGTGGCGTTGGCTTATCTCTTAACATATGTTTCCCTGTTTTTGTCTGATTATCATGTACACCTTGGTATGACCTAAATTGCCATGGGCTTTATTAAGCCGCGTACATCTTTTAAATACTAAAACAAAGTCCGAACACTTTAACAGTGCAATTCGGTGTCCCGAATATAGTATTATATTCATTGGCTCTAAATCATGTCTTTGGTCAATAGTTGGGTTGCCCGGCTCTTGTGCTTGCTACCTTACGTTCCATCTGATCGGCTAGGGTAGTAAAGGGAGAACTACTGCGATTGTGTTTCTAGTTTACCCAGACAAACACCTCAGTAGAGAAAGCCGAAAACTGACTGTCATGATGCGACGAGAGCTGGTCAGCTATTCGGTGACTAAGTATAAATCTATCACGATTTTCCACATTATGCGATAGGCCGGACTTCACCCGGCCTCGCATTTACAGCACCCAAGTTCGGATAATCGAACAACACTAGGGGCTGGGCCCACATTCCCATTATAAAAATCCTATGGCCAAGTGATGGCGATAAAGACACATAGTCCGATTGCCTGGTTCGCCACACTAACACCTCCTTCGCGGACCAATACGTTGGGTCAAGCATATTTAAGTGTCATACCGATCACCCCCATACTACCTACGAGGGGGCTGAAGCCAACAACTGGCCAACTCTTAGATGTCGTAAACAGCCGCATAGGAGGAGATATTTTAATAAAACAAACAATATATCATACATCAGCCTCGTTTCATGATACATGATTGAACAACATAGATACATTCATTCAAAAATGATGTCCTTTGAACATTGGCCCTCTACAATGCGGGATCCTTTCAGGACATCATCAAAGTACCGCTCCGGTGTGCGGTGCTCTTTGCTTGCGGGCGGTCCCTCGGTTGCAAGCTTGATAGCGTCCATCTTCGCCCACTACACCTTGACACGGGCGAAGGCCATCTGCGCACCTTCGATGTAGACCGACCGCTTCACGGCATCAAGCCAAGGGCAGGCACTAATCAACTGCTTCACGAGACCGAAGTAGCTACTGGGCATGGGTTTAGCGGGCCAAAGATGGATTATCAAATACCTCATGGCCAATTCAGCCACCCTATGTAGTTCGGTCCATTGCTTCAGCTGATCGCTGAGAGGCACAGGATGCCCTGGCGCAAGGTACTGCGACCAGTTTCTCCATTGAGCTCCCCTCTTCGGCCCGGAAGAACTCCGCGGCATCAGCAACACTCCAGGGCAGGTCCGCCAACACTCCTGGAGAACTCCAAATCCGGGTTAGAAAGATATACCTTTTCTTCACAAATTTGCTCTGCATGTTAAAGGCCTTACCCGCCGCAATTTGCCTTGCCTCTTGGATCTCCCGGACAGTGCTTTGGGCTTCGGCCCGGGCTTCTTGTGCACTTTTGAGTGCCTTGGCAAGTTCAGAATTTTGCTCCGAACTCTTGCGCTCTAAGGAGTCGCATTTGCCTATGGCATCCTTGAGCTCCTGCTGGACTTCCTCCACTCACCATTCATGTTTAAGGCGAGAGGCTCGCTCCTCCTCCACCTCCTTCCTGGCCTCGGCCAGCGCACTCTTGACGGCCTCGACCTCAGATGTGTCAGCTACAAACATAATCATATAACTCATTCAGATAACACATAAGAGCTGACACCATTTCAGACATGTTTTAGATATCACATACCTTGCTTTTCTTCTAACTTCCACCTTAGCTCAGACGCTTCGGTAGCATGGGCAGCTGATTCTGGTTTAGTAGCCTGTTTGTTCAAATGGATATGTACGTTAACCTCCTGCATGAGTTATTAGATCCTCTATTCGGTTTTTCTTTCCGGACACCGAACAGAGTCTCAGGGGCTAGTATCTATACACATGCATTCTTTTTATACAGCTAAAAAGCACTATAAAGCACATACCTCAAAGCCTCTTAAAAGGCTAGTGTAGGCCTCGCTCAGTCCGCTTTTCACGGACTGAACCTTTCCAATCACCGTACCCATAAGGGTACGATGTTCTTCCACAATGGTAGCGCTCTGAAGCGCTCTCACCAAAGTGTCCGGCGCCTCCGCATTGACAAAGGTCGCCGGTGTACGCGCCCCCTTGTCGCAAAGAGGGTTGCTCATTTGTTTCCGGAACCGTGTGGGTTTCCGGAATGACATTTGGTTGGGGGCTAAACCTGACATGCCCCCCCGTCTCCAGTCTCCATGGGGGTCGGTTCCCCCATGTTCTCGACAGCCGATGTGTCACCCTTTGGCACCGTCTTGGCATTCTCCGGCACCTATCCCTGTTCCGGAAGGGTCCTTTGGGATGACACCTCCATGTTATTCGCGACAGTGGGGGAGGAAGTGCTACCTCTTGAGCATTGCGTTGGTTTTCCCTTGAAGAGGAAAGGGTGATGCAGTAAAGTAGCGTAAGTATTTCCCTCAGTTTTTGAGAACCAAGATATCAATCCAGTAGGAGATCACGCTCGAGTCCCACGCACCTACACAAACAAATAAGAACCTCGCAACCTACGCGATAAAGGGGTTGTCAATCCCTTCACGGTCACTTACGAGAGTGAGATATGGTAGAGAAATAAAGATGCAAAGTAAAATAAACGGCAATAGAAATAACTAAGTGTTGGAAGACTAATATGATGGAAGATAGACCCGGGGGCCATAGGTTTCACTAGTGGCTTCTCTCAAGAGCATAAGTATTATGGTGGGTAAACGAATTACTGTCGAGCAATTGATTGAATTGAGCATAGTTATGAGAATATCTAGGTATGGTCATGTATATAGGCATCACGTCCGTGACAAGTAGACCGAAATGATTCTGCATCTACTACTACTACTACTACTCCACACATCGACCGCTATCCAGCATGCATCTAGAGTATTAAGTTCATAAGAACAGAGTAATGCTTTAAGTAAGATGACATGATGTAGAGGGATAAACTCATGCAATATGATATAAAACCCATCTTTTTATCCTAGATGGCAACAATACAATACGTGCCTTGCTGCCCCTACTGTCACTGGGAAAGGACACCGCAAGATTGAACCCAAAGCTAAGCACTTCTCCCATTGCAAGAAAGATCAATCTAGTAGGCCAAACCAAACTGATAATTCGAAGAGACTTGCAAAGATAAACCAATCATACATAAAAGAATTCAGAGAAGAATCAAATATTGTTCATAGATAATCTGGATCATAAACCCACAATTCATCGGATCTCGACAAACACACCGCAAAAGAAGATTACATTGAATAGATCTCGGAGAACTTTGTATTGAGATCCAAAGAGAGAGAAGAAGCCATCTAGCTAATAACTATGGACCCGTAGGTGTGAAGTAAACTACTCACACATCACCGGAGAGGCCATGGAGTTGATGTAGAGGCCCTCCGTGATCAATGCCCCCTCCGGCAGAGCTCCGGAAAATGCCCCAAGATGGGATCTGTCGGGTACAGAAGGTTGCGGCGGTGGAATTAGGTTTTCGTGGTGCTCCTGGATGTTTGGGGGGGGTACATGGATATATATAGGAGGAAGAAGTAGGTCGGTGGAGCAACGAGGGGCCCACGAGGGTGGAGGGCGCGCTTAGGGGGGTAGGCGCGCCCCCTGCCTCGTGGCATCCTCGATTGTTTCTTGACACCCACTCCAAGTCTCCTGGATCACGTTTGTTGAGAAAATCACGTTCCCAAAGGTTTCATTCCGTTTGGACCCCGTTTGATATTCTTTTTCTGTGAAACATTGAAATAGGCAAAAAATAGCAATTTGGGCTGGGCCTCCGGTTAATATGTTAGTCCCAAAAGTGATATAAAAGCGTAAAATAAAGCCCATTAACATCCAAAATAGATAATATAATAGCATGGAGCAATCAAAAATTATAGATACGTTGGAGACGTATTAGGAAGCTGGTGGAGGCGATTCGCTCTCCATCATGTTCGGACCCAGCGAATTCCGGGAAGAGGAGGATCGTTGGGGGAGGACCTTAACCGGACTGCAGCATACAATTTAAATGCATTACAACTATAAGCCGGAAAAGCCGGACATACACAGACACACACACACACACCTTTGAGTACTTACAATCCGGCCAGGGGCTTCGGCCTGGGGCGCAACTCGTCGGCGTCCGATTCGGAGTCATCTGTAAGGGACATCCTCCCTTTCTTGGACACCTCTGCCTCTAGATCAGCGGAGGCTGCCCTTTTCTTCTTCTCCCCCTTAGAGGGGGAATTTCTCTCTTCCTCCTCTTCCTCTTCGTTAGGGGAGGAGAGGGTTCTGGTGTCCTTGGACACTACGTCCGAGGCACCCTTATGGCGGAGGCCGCTCTTGGCCTCCTTTCCCTTCTCATTAGCTTTCTTTTCCGGCGCCTGGTACGGCGCCGGGACCAACTGTAACGCCCCGAGACCGATGTACCAGGTGTCTTCTAGTTGTTCGCCGGCGTTGCCATGTCATTTGCTTGCGTGTTGCATTTCATCATGTCATCATGTGCATTGCATCATCATGTTTTCAAAACCTGCATCC
Source organism: Triticum aestivum (assembly GCF_018294505.1). NCBI lineage: Eukaryota > Viridiplantae > Streptophyta > Magnoliopsida > Poales > Poaceae > Triticum > Triticum aestivum. Next base: position 223,836,427 of record NC_057809.1, on the reverse strand, counting down.
GTCCGGGTTCCCCCAGTTCCGTCCGTTGTCCGTTCTGAGCCCAGACAAACTTGCACGCGCCCGCGGCACGTCCGAAATATTATTTTATAAGTGGCCAGAAAATGTTCTCGGACTGGGATGAGAGTTGGCGTGCGGTCTTGTTATAGTGTAGGTAGACCGCCAGGCCCTACCTAACCTCTCTCGTCAGCCCGCGACCCTCCTCGCGCACGCCCGAAAGCTGTCCCGGACCCGACTCGGGCTGTCGCTACCGTTGTGTCCGGATCATCTCCAAAGATCTACAAAACATCACTGTTTTCTTTTTTGGACTCCCTAGCTATTTTATTCGCGACCGACCGATTACGATCTGAGGGATCCGATAGCCCCTAACTATTTCCACCTGCCATATATATACTAGGTCCAACCCTAAAATTTAGGGGAGCTGTCCCATCCATCCATTCCGCCCGCCGCTGCCAGCCCACCTGGTCTCCTCCTCGGCTTCCTCACCGAGCCAACCACCATCCATCCCGATCCACCCACCTCCAACCAGAGCCTCCGACCGCCTTCCATGTTTTCCATGCCACCAAAAAGATCATGACCAAATCTCGATCCCCAGCCACCTTCTCTGCCCGAACCCCTCTTCTGCTTTGAGCTCCATCCGACGAGTTGTGACAGAGTGCCTCCTCCTGAACCGCCATGGTGCTTGGCCTCACGCAGCTTCTTCAGTCAGCACCGCCGTCGCCGTTTACCAACAGATGATCTTCGCACCCATCTCCTCTCTTGTCCCTCCTCCTATTCTTCTCTCCATCTCTCTCTGACCTCTCTCTCAACCGTGTGTTCTTCGCACAGGAGCCATGATCGTTCGAAGCTTCAACAATTGCCGGCCTCGTCTCCATCCGACGTCGTCGTCCTGGCCTTGGATCTGTCGGGTCCCGACTTCCCTGTCATTGCCGGACCTCGTCTGCTCGCCAGGGTTGACTCAGGCGCGAGCCCCCTCCTAGACCTGGTGCTCCCTCATAGCTACAAGGCGTCGCCCCCTGAACCTATTGATTTCCTCTTCTGCAACGAGCCGGAGCTCTCTTCTCGCTCATCCGCTTCGACCTACCTTGTTCCATTCGTCACTCTCGGCCAGATCCGGCGCCTCCCTGCACCCCGGCCCCATCCCTGGCTCCAATTCAATGTGCCGTCCCACCGGAGTCCACCAGCGATGGTGACCTCTGCCTTCCTGTGCCCCTCTATCGCCGTTGCTCTGCCTCCATACGAGGAGACGAGCAGGAGCAAGCACAGCGCCTGCGTTGACCGCTCCACCACGTCGGCCCAGCGTCTCCAGCGAGGCCCAGCTGCGTGACCTACCGGCCTCCCTCCTACACCGAGTGGGCCGAGGCCCATGGTGAGGCCCAGCTGCGTGCCTAAGTTGGCCTGCCCGTGAGGCCGCCGCCAACCTCCTTCACTAACTGGGCTTGGCCCATGGTGAGCGCCCAGTCCGCCCAGTTTCGGCCTGCTGTGTTTTTGGCATCATATGTAAAAACTTAATATATGGAAGTTGCTTAGAATTTTGTGTAGAGTAATAATATCCAACTTTCATCTATGTTTGAAATGTTTAAAATGTTGTTTGATTAAATTTGCTCCTATGCCATGCTAAAATGATTTAATTCATAACTATTTAACCGTAGCTCGGTTTGTAACAAACTTTATATGTAAATGGGGTAGAAAAATGCCTAGTTTAACATGGTGACCTTTATTTGCATGTTAAACAACTATAAATTTTGATTTAGGGCAGAACAGTACCAAACCTAATATATGCATATGAGGAGTTTCCGGACTTGTTGTTTTGTTGTTCCAGCCTCATTTAAACTTGCCTAGTTAGGTAGTTTTGTTGTGCTTCACCTCTTGCCATGCTAACAACATTTAATATTGTTGGGTACATAAACGAGAGAGAACTAAATAAGTCATGTGGTGTTTTCTTCAATATGCAACTCCGTTGCATAATGAGCTCCACTTAACTTGTAGGATTGTTTGTGCGCTTTGCCATGCCATGCTTCATTAAACCGGACATGCATCATACTTGGTTGTGCATCATGCCATGTCTATGTGGTGGTTGTTTACTATGTTGTGTGCTTCTTTCCGGTGTTGCTTCTTCGGGTTGGTTCCGATAACGTCGCGTTTGTGAGGAACCGTTCGACTACGTTCGTTTGTCTTCTTCATGGACTCGTTCTTCTTCCTTGCGGGATCTCAGGCAAGATGACCATACCCTCAAAATCACTTCTATCTTTGCTTGCTTAGCTGCTCGCTCTTTTGCTATGCCTATGCTGCGATACCTACCACTTGCTTATCATGCCTCCCATATTGTTGAACCAAGCCTCTAACCCACCTTGTCCTAGCAAACCGTTGTTTGGCTATGTTACCGCTGTGCTCAGCCCCTCTTATAGTGTTGTTAGTTGCAGGTGAAGATTGACGTTTTGTTCCTTGTTGGAACATGGCGATGTTGTTCCTTTTTGGAACATGTTTACTTTTTGGGATATCACAATATATCTTATTTAATTAATGCATCTATATACTTGGTAAAGGGTGGAAGGCTCGGCCTTATGCCTGGTGTTTTGTTCCACTCTTGCCGCCCTAGTTTCCGTCATATCGGTGTTATGTTCCCGGATTTTGCGTTCCTTACGCGGTTGGGCTATAATGGGAACCCCCTAACAGTTCGCCGTAAGTAAAGCTCTTCCAGCAATGCCCAACATTGGTTTTACCATTTGCCACCTAGCCTTTTCTTTTCCCTTGGGAGTCGCGCTCTTGAGGGTCATCGTTATTTTACCCCCCCGGGCCAGTGCTCCTCTGAGTGTTGGTCCAAACTAGAGTCCTGTGCAGCGCCCCCTCGGGGAAACTCGAGGTTTGGTTTTAGTTGTATGGAGTGCTCATCTGAGTGTGCCCTGAGAACGAGATATGTGCAGCTCCTATCGGGATTTGTTGGCACATTCGGGCGGTGTTGCTGGTTTAGTTTTACCCTGTCGAAATGTCTTGTTGTACCGGGGTGCCGAGTCTGATCGGAACGTCTCGGGAGGAGGTCTATTCCTTCGTTGACCGTGAGAGCTTGTCATGGGCTAAGTTGGGACACCCCTGCAGGGATTTGAACTTTCGAAAGCCGTGCCCGCAGTTATGGGCAGATGGGAATTTGTTAATGTCCGGTTGTAGATAACTTGAACCTTAACTTAATTAAAATGAGTCAACCGCGTGTGTTACCGTGATGGTCTCTTTCCGTCGGAGTCCGGGAAGTGAACACGGTGTTGGAGTTATGTTTGACGTAGGTTGTTCTAGGATCACTTCTTGATCATAGTTTATCGATCGTGCTTTGCCTTCTCTTCTCGCTCTCTTTTGCGTATGTTAGCCACCATACATGCTAGTCGCTTGCTGCAGCTCCACCTCATACCTTTACCTTACCCATAAGCTTAAATAGTCTTGATCGCGAGGGTGTGAGATTGCTGAGTCCCTGTGGCTCACAGATACTTCCAAAACCAGTTTGCAGGTGCCGATGAGTCCGTGCAGATGACGCAACCAAGCTCAGGAGGAGCTCTATGAAGATCTTGTCCTTTATGTTGTTTCGTTCTAGTTGATCAGTAGTGGAGCCCAGTTGGGGTCGATCGGGGACCCTTTGTCGCTTTTGGGGTTCTTCTTTTATTTTGGTTCTGTAGTCGGACCATGAGTGTATTTGGTTGATGTAATGTTTTTTCATGTAATTGTGTGAAGTGGCGATTGTAAGCCAACTATGTATCTCTTTCCCTTTTGTATTACATGGGTTGTGTGAAGATTCCCTCACTTGCGACATTGCTTTCAATGCGGTTATGCCTCTAAGTCGTGCTTCGACACGTGGGAGATATAGCCGCATCGAGGGCGTTACAAGTTGGTAATCAGAGCCTTCCCCGACCTTAGGAGCCCCATTGCTTGATCGTTTTTAGCGGCCGAGTTGTGTCTAGAAAAATGTTTTGAGTCATTTAGGAATTATATATCGGAGAGTTTAGGAATTCTTTTACTTCCCAGTCTCCTCATCGCTCTGGTAAGGCATCCTGACATAGAGTTTTGACTCTTCTCTTCTCAAATTTCACTAAAAAAAATTTTAGGATCACGCGGGTATCTTGGAATCGTTCCGATGGTTTTATGATGAGAACATTGTCTTGGTGCCTCCTGTCAGGGGTTTTGTGGAAGTGTCCCGGGGAGTTGAGCTCTGAGGTGTTGTCGTCATAACTTTATCGTTACAGTTCTGGAATACCTGAGTTTAGTAGGATGACATTGAAAATCTCTTTTATGTAGTTCATTGGTGAGATAACCTCGACGCCACCCAGTACTGGGGCGGGATTTCGGGAGTATTGCCATAACTTGTATAACAGATGCTTTTCGAAGGTTGAGGTAGATGGTTTCCGTAGTTTTTCTCGGTTATGTGTTGAAGGACGGATACAGCTGGATGTAGGATTTGCTAGTTTTGGGTGAGATATTAGTCTTCCCCTGTATCCCCAACACCTGATTGCATAACTGGGAAAGTTTCGGGAGTTTCATAGGTGGGAATTCAAGTAGCTCTTAGGATATCTTTCCGACAGATGTATGATATGAAATTGGGGTTCGACGTCTAGTGGTCCGCCTATCCACGGTCGGTTTTACAGTGGTCTCGTTGTGTCTTAAAGAGTCCTTAGCTATGCCGACTCGGGGACGCTTCGTATGTCATGTGCACTGCCTTGTACATGATGGTGATGTACGATCGAGCCCGTGTAGGCCCCACCACGAAAACTTCGGACGAAATCTCTATCATATGTTTGTTCCGGCTTATTTTGCAAGCCAATCCTTTGTTTTGTTTTTGAGCTGTGGTATTTGAGTTGCTTCGAAGTCAAATGTTGATTCCATACCTTTTCCAAGTGGTGTTCTCATATTCCTATGTGAATACTAATCCTTCTCGATCATCGAGTTTGTCATTTCAATTTCTTTTAACCGGTGTGTTTTCTCTTCAAGTGGATCTGATCATTTCAACATCAGTAAGATCTTCTCAACGGTGTTCGTTTCATCCATCCCAAGTTGCCTTTGTTTTTTCCCTGCCCTCCCTCCCTTGTTTTTCTTCAACGACTCAGATTTCTTAATCAAGTATCCATTTTATTGATGAGAAATCTCTCCATTCTTTTCCATCAGTATTCTTATCCGGTGATTTTCATGAAGATTCTAACGGAGCTTCTAGTTCATCATTCTTCGTTTCTTTAATCTTATCCGGTGGTTTCAAGTCAAACTTTGTTGACCTTACCCTTTTCCTCATTTCAATGCCTTCTCATACCGGTGTACTTCATAATAATTCACTTCTCGCTATTCATTTATTCCGGCATGCTCAAATTTTCTCAAAAGGCTCGTCTTGTCATTCAAGATCCGTTCAACCTATTTCGAGGTTGTTTATCTCATTCAAGCCATTTAATTCAATCGGTGCAATCCTCTCTTTTAAATCATTTCAACGGTGTTTCTCTTGAGTGGGCCCTAACCCACAGGTCTTTTCCCAGGATCTTACCTGACTCCTCTAATTTTCCCGGAGGTATTCTCAAATTATTTTCGAAGTTTGACGTAAGAATGATTTATCATCAGTCAAATGTCTTCTCCTAGATCTTTCACAATTTTTTTTCATCGTTGGCTCAACTTTTATATTCTTCTTTATTATGGTGCCTCAATAATTCTTGGTGGTGTTTCTCGTCGTCATTATCGGATTTTGAAGACCGAAGAAGAGTTTCTCTTTAATCTTGCTCCATTCTCTTCAAGATTCGTGATTCTAGCTTGTTGCCATCCTCTCGTAATTGTTTTGATTGTGAGAATTCTTTTCACCTATCCGGAGTAATTCAAGAGTCTTCTCAGTTTGTTATCCGGAGTCCATCTATTCAGGTTTATTCATTCTCAGCTGTCAGTTATCATTCTCCTATCTTGCCGGTGCATCAATCAAATATCCTCTAATCAGTTCTTGATCTCTTCGTTCTCATGTATCTAGTTTGTCTCAAGCACCTTCGCTCATTTGCTAATTCTTACCGGTGATTCACCCCTACTTCGTTCATTTTCAATTCTTATGGTGGTTCGTGCAAGAGTTCTCGTCATTCGTTATCATGTCAATTCATGCATTGTTTCAATCCTACCGGTGGTTCATTGAAGACGTTCTCAAATTTATGTTATATCTCTCTTAATCCTTCATACGAGAATAAGTAGTGTGCCAAATCCGTTGATTGTCATCAATTTAATTGGTGAAGGATAAGCATAATGTAATTCTTATTCTTGTTGCATCGACTGAAATCAATTCCCTATTCCGGAGGCTCATCAAATTCTTTATTTCTTTTGTTCATCTTTTGTTTCCCGGAGTTCCAAGTTCTCTCAATTATTTCATCATGGAGATTCATCTAAATCATTACAAGGTTTTACCTTGTGTTCTCAACTTCTCTTTCTTTTCGTTACCTTTTGTTTACCGGAGTTCTCATGAAGGTTCTACATGATGGTTCATCAAGGATTTATATTCTTTCTTGAAGTGTTCATCAAGATTCTTTTCTGAGGAGCTCAAGTTTTCTTCATCTTGCTATCTGGAGTGCAATTCTTTCACGCATATCTTTTGAGGTGGTGTTATGTCATTCTTGATAATTTCCCTTCGTGCTTCATGTTTCACAAGTTATCAAGATGAGGTATTTAAATACACCAATCTCGTCATTGGGGTTACCTTGGGTTATATTTCACCTAAAGCCTTCCCTAAGGTTTGTTGCTATCTATGGTGCTTATAAATGACCCAAGTTCTTCATTTATCCTCCCGGTGATATAGTTTCTCGTCTCCTTGTTCATATCAATCCAATTCTTTCCCGTGAGTGGCAGGTTGTCACCTCATAATTCGAGATGTATTCCATAAGACACTATCAAGCTTATTCTTTTCGTTGTCGGTTTTTCAACAATTCTGTTCTAGCTTCTGTTGTAAGCGTGCTACCTCGAGATCTTGTTTTCCTTCGTTCACCCCATTCCATTCTTTCTTTTGTTCCGGAGGCATTGTGATGGTGCTATCATCAACATTTCCTCTTGTTCTTGCCAGGACCTTGTTCCTTTCTTGCTTATACATTTAACCGGAGAGTTGTGCCCCTTTGTTCAAGTTCTTTTCGCCTTATCAAGGCTTGCATCTCTTTTCAACCGGAGTGCTGCCCGAATTTGGTCTTCCTTGATCCCCTTCCTTAACCGGAGTGTGTTCAATATATATCTTCCCTTCAACCTCAAGTTTTTCGCAATGTTCTTTGTCCATCTTTTCTAACGGAGTGTTTTCGACCTTGTTCACCTTCGTTGTATTCTTTTCTCGAATTTGTTCAACCTCTCAAGGTTCTTTGGTTTCACTCGTTTGTCAAAGAAGCAACTTAGTTTTACCTCTCCTCTTTCTCTTTCATTGTTTCTCCGGTGCCATTCTAGATCTCGGGACGAGATCCTCTTGTAGTGGTGGAGTGTTGTAACGCCCCGAGACCGATGTGCCAGGTGTCTTCCAGTTGTTCGCCGGTGTTGCCATGTCATTTGCTTGCATGTTGCATTTCATCATGTCATCATGTGCATTGCATCATCATGTTTTCAAAACCTGCATCCGTCCGGGTTCCCCCAGTTCCGTCCGTTGTCCGTTCTGAGCCCAGAAACACTTGCACGCGCCCGCGGCATGTCCGAAATATTATTTTATAAGTGGCCGGAAAATGTTCTCGGAATGGGATGAGAGTTGGTGTGCGGTCTTGTTATAGTGTAGGTAGACCGCCAGGCCCTACCTAACCTCTCTCGTCAGCCCGCGACCCTCCTCGCGCGCGCCCGAAAGCTGTCCCGGACCCGACTCGGGCTGTCGCTACCGTTGTGTCCAGATCATCTCCAAAGGTCTACAAAACGTCACCGTTTTCTTTTTTGGACTCCCTAGCTATTTTATTCGTGACCGACCGATTACGATCTGAGGGATCCGATAGCCCCTAACTATTTCCACCTGCCATATATATACTAGGTCCAACCCTAAAATTTAGGGGAGCTGTCCCATCCATCCATTCCGCCCGCCGCCGCCAGCCCACCTGGTCTCCTCCTCGGCTTCCTCACCGAGCCAACCACCATCCATCCCGATCCACCCCCTCCAACCAGAGCCTCCGACCGCCTTCCATGTTTTCCACGCCACCAAAAAGATCATCACCAAATCTCGATCCCCAGCCACCTTCTCTGCCCGAACCCCTCTTCTGCTTTGAGCTCCATCCGACGAGTCGTGACGGAGTGCCTCCTCCTGAACCGCCATGGCGCTCGGCCTCACACAGCTTCTTCAGTCAGCACCGCCGTCGCCGTTTACCAACAGATGAGCTTCGCACCCATCTCCTCTCTTGTCCCTCCTCCTATTCTTCTCTCCATCTCTCTCTGACCTCTCTCTCAACCGTGTGTTCTTCGCACAGGAGCCATGATCGTTCGAAGATTCAACAATTTCCGGCCTCGTCTCCATCCGACGTCGTCGTCCTGGCCTTGGATCTGTCGGGTCCCGACCTTCCTGTCGTTGTCGGACCTCGTCTGCTCGCCAGGGTTGACTCAGGCGCGAGCCCCCTCCTAGACCTGGTGCTCCCTCGTACCTGCAAGGCGTCGCCCCCTGAACCTGTCAATTTCCTCTTCTGCAACGAGTCGGAGCTCTCTTCTCGCTTATCCGCTTCGACCTACCCTGTTCCATTCGTCACTCTCGGCTAGATCCGGCGCCTCCCTGCACCCCGGCCCCATCCCTGGCTCCAAGTCAACGCGCCGCCCCACCAGAGTCCACCAGCGACAGTGACCTCTGCCTTCCTGCGCCCCTCTGTCGCCGTTGCTCTGCCTCCATACGAGGAGACGAGCAGGAGCAAGCACAGCGCCTGCGTTGACCGCTCCACTACGTCGGCCCAGCGTCTCCAGCAAGGCCCAGCTGCGTGACCTACCGTCCTCCCTCCTCCATCGAGTGGGCCGAGGCCCATGGTGAGGCCCAGCTGCGCGCCTAAACCGGCCTGCCCATGAGGCCGCCGCCAACCTCCTTCACTAACTGGGCTTGGCCCATGGTGAGCGCCCAGTCCGCCCAGTTTCAGCCTGCTGTGTTTTTTTTCAGACCTGGAAATTTAGGTGTTATTCCAGTGCACTGCATATTTACAGATTGGACCCTATACTTCATGCATATTATAACTCTCAAACCATGCATCATATGTAAAAACTTAATATATGGAAGTTGCTTAGAATTTTGTGTAGAGTAATAATATCCAACTTTCATCTATGTTTGAAATGTTTAAAATGTTGTTTGATTAAATTTGCTCCTATGCCATGCTAAAATGATTTAATTCATAACTATTTAACCGTAGCTCAGTTTGTAACAAACTTTATATGTAAATGGGGTAGAAAAATGCCTAGTTTAACATGGTGAGCTTTATTTGCATGTTAAACAACTATAAAATTTGATTTAGGGCAGAACAGTACCAAACCTAATATATGCATATGAGGAGTTTCCGGACTTATTGTTTTGTTGTTCCCGCCTCATTTAAACTTGCCTAGTTAGGTAGTTTTGTTGTGCTTCACCTCTTGCCATGTTAACAACATTTAATATTGTTGGGTACATAAACAAGAGAGAACTAAATAAGTCATGTGGTGTTTTCTTCAATACACAACTCCGTTGCATAATGAGATCCACTTAATTTGTAGGATTGTTTGTGCGCTTTGCCATGCCATGCTTCATTAAACCGGACATGCATCATACTTGGTTGTGCATCATGCCATGTCTATGTGGTGGTTGTTTACTATGTTGTGTGCTTCTTTCCGGTCTTGCTTCTTCGGGTTGGTTCCGATAACATCGTGTTTGTGAGGAACCTTCGACTACGTCCCTTTGTCTTCCTCATGGACTCGTTCTTCTTCCTTGCGGGATCTCATGCAAGATGACCATACCCTCGAAATCACTTCTATCTTTGCTTGCTTAGTTGCTCGCTCTTTTGCTATGCCTATGCTGCGATACCTACCAATTGCTTATCATGCCTCCCATATTGTTGAACCAAGCCTCTAATCCACCTTGTCCTAGCAAACCGTTGTTTGGCTATGTTACCGCTGTGCTCAACCCCTCTTATAGCGTTGTTAGTTGCAGGTGAAGATTGAAGTTTTGTTTCTTGTTGGAACATGGTGATGTTGTTCCTTTTTGGAACATGTTTACTTGTTGGGATATCACAATATTGTTGGGTTTCGTAGTAATTTCAAAAAATTTCCTATGCACACGCAAGATCATGTGATGCATAGCGACGAGGGGAGATTGTGATCTACATACCTAGTAGATCCACAACGGAAGCGTTTGGTTGATGTAGTCGTACGTCTTCACGATCTGACCGATCAAGCACCGAAACTACGGCACCTCCAAGTTCGAGCACACGTTCATCTCGATGATGATCCCCGGACTCCGATCCAGCAAAGTGTCGGGGAAGAGTTCCGTCAGCACGACGGCGTGGTGACGATCTTGATGTACCACTGCAGCAGGGCTTCGCCTAAACTCCGCTACAGTATTATCGAGGATTATGGTGGCTGGGGGCACCGCACACGGCTAAGGAATAGATCACGTGGATCAACTTGTGTGTTTCTAGGGTGCCTCTGCCTCAGTATATAAAGGAGCCAAGGGGAAGGGGGCCGCCGGCCAGGAGGAGGGCGCAGGAGGAGTCCTACTCCTCCCGGGAGTAGGACTCCCCCCAATCCTAGTTGGACTAGGATTCCCCGAGGGGGAAAGATGGAGAGGGGGGGGCCGGCCACAACTCCTAGTCCTAATAGGACTAGGGGAAGGGGGAGGCGCACGGCCACCTTGGGCTGCCCCTTTCTCCTTTCCACTAAAGCCCATTAAGGCCCATATGGCTCCCGGGGGGTTCCGGTAACCTCCCGGTACTCCGGTAAAATCCCGATTTCACCCGGAACACTTCCGATGTCCAAATATAGGCTTCTAATATATCAATCTTTATCTCTCGACCATTTCGAGACTCCTCGTCATGTCCGTGATCACATCCGGGACTCCGAACAACCTTCGGTACATCAAAATGCATAAACTCATAATATAACTGTCATCGTAACCTTAAGCGTGCGGACCCTACGGGTTCGAGAACAATGTAGACATGACCGAGACTCGTCTCCGGTCAATAACCAATAGCGGGACCTAGATGCCCATATTGGCTCCTACATATTCTACGAAGATCTTTATCGGTCAGACCGCATAACAACATACGTTGTTCCCTTTGTCATCGGTATGTTACTTGCCCGAGATTTGATCGTCGGTATTCCAATACCTAGTTCAATCTCTTTACCGGTAAGTCTCTTTACTCGTTCTGTAATACATCATCCCGCAACTAACTCATTTAGTTGCAATGCTTGCAAGGCTTAAGTGATGTGTATTACCGAGAGGGCCCAGAGATACCTCTCCGACAATCGGAGTGACAAAACCTAATCTCAAAATACGCCAACCCAACATGTACCTTTGGAGACACCTGTAGTACTCCTTTATAATCACCCGATTACGTTGTGACGTTTGGTAGTACCCAAAGTGTTCCTCCGATAAACGGGAGTTGCATAATCTCATAGTTATAGGAACATGTATAAGTCATGAAGAAAGCAATAGCAACATACTAAACGATCGGGTGCTAAGCTAATGGAATGGGTCATGTCAATCAGATCATTCTCTTAATGATGTGATCCCATTAATCAAATAACAACTCATTGTTCATGGTTAGGAAACATAACCATCTTTGATTAACGAGCTAGTCAAGTAGAGGCATACTAGTGACACTTTGTTTGTCTATGTATTCACATATGTATTATGTTTCCGGTTAATACAATTCTAGCATGAATAATAAACATTTATCATGATTATAAGGAAATAAATAATAACTTTATTATTGCCTCTAGGGCATATTTCCTTCAGTCTCCCACTTGCACTAGAGTCAATAATCTAGATTACACCATAATGATTCTAACACCCATGGAGCCTTGGTGCTGATCATGTTTTGCTCGTGGAAGAGGCTTAGTCAATGGGTCTGCAACATTCAGATCCGTATGTATCTTGCAAATCTCTATGTCTCCCACCTGGACTAGATCCCGGATGGAATTGAAGCATCTCTTGATGTGCTTGGTTCTCTTGTGAAATCTGGATTCCTTTGCCAAGGCAATTGCACCAGTATTGTCACAAAAGATTTTCATTGGACCCGATGCACTAGGTATAACACCTAGATCGGATATGAACTCCTTCATCCAGACTCCTTCGTTCGCTGCTTCCGAAGCAGCTATGTACTCCGCTTCACATGTAGATCCTGCGACGACGCTTTGTTTAGAACTGCACCAACTGACAACTCCACCGTTTAATGTAAACACGTATCCGGTTTGCGATTTAGAATCGTCCGGATCAGTGTCAAAGCTTGCATCAACGTAACCATTTACGACGAGCTCTTTGTCACCTCCATATACGAGAAGCATATCCTTAGTCCTTTTCAGGTATTTCAGGATGTTCTTGATCGCTGTCCAGTGATCCACTCCTGGATTACTTTGGTACCTCCCTGCTAGACTTATAGCAAGGCACACATCAGGTCTGGTACACAGCATTGCATACATGATAGATCCTATTGCTGATGCATAGGGAACATCTTTCATATTCTCTCTATCTTCTGGAGTGGTCGGGCATTGAGTATTACTCAATTTCACACCTTGTAACACAGGCAAGAATCCTTTCTTTGCTTGATCCATTTTGAACTTCTTCAAAATTTTGTCAAGGTATGTTGTTTGTGAAAGTCCAATTAAGCGTCTTGATCTATCTCTATAGATCTTAATGCCTAATATGTAAGCAGCTTCACCGAGGTCTTTCATTGAAAAACTCTTATTCAAGTATCCCTTTATGCTATCCAGAAATTCTATATTATTTCCAATTAATAATATGTCATCCACATATAATATCAGAAATGCTATAGAGCTCCCACTCACTTTCTTGTAAATACATGCTTCTCCAAAAGTCTGTATAAAACCAAATGCTTTGATCACACTATCAAAACGTTTATTCCAATTCCGAGAGGCTTGCACCAGTCCATAAATGGATCGCTGGAGCTTGCACACTTTGTTAGCTCCCTTTGGATCGACAAAACCTTCTGGTTGCATCATATACAACTCTTCTTCTAGAAATCCATTCAGGAATGCAGTTTTGACATCCATCTGCCAAATTTCATAATCATAAAATGCGGCAATTGCTAACATGATTCGGACAGACTTAAGCATCGCTACGGGTGAGAAGGTCTCATCGTAGTCAATCCCTTGAACTTGCCGAAAACCTTTGGCGACAAGTCTAGCTTTGTAGACAGTGATATTACCGTCAGAGTCAGTCTTCTTCTTGAAGATCCATTTATTCTCAATTGCTTGCCGATCATCGGGCAAGTTAACCAAAGTCCACACTTTGTTCTCATACATGGATCCCATCTCAGATTTCATGGCTTCAAGCCACTTTGCGGAATCTGGGCTCACCATCGCTTCTTCATAGTTCGTAGGTTCATCATGATCTAGTAGCATGACTTCCAGAACGGGATTACCGTACCACTCTGGTGCGGATCTTGCTCTGGTTGATCTACGAGGTTCAGTAGTATCTTGTTCTGAAGTTTCATGATCATTATCATTAGCTTCCTCACTAACTGGTGTAGGTGTCATAGAAACAGTTTTCTGTGATGTACTACTTTCCAATAAGGGAGCAGGTACAGTTACCTCGTCAAGTTCTACTTTCCTCCCACTCACTTCTTTCGAGAGAAACTCCTTCTCCAGAAAGTTTCCGAATTTAGCAACAAAAGTCTTGCCTTCGGATCTGTGATAGAAGGTGTATCCGATAGTTTCCTTTGGATATCCTATGAAGACACATTTCTCCGATTTGGGTTCGAGCTTATCAGGTTGAAGCTTTTTCACATAAGCATCGCAGCCCCAAACTTTCAGAAACGACAACTTTGGTTTCTTGCCAAACCACAGTTCATAAGGCGTCGTCTCAACGGATTTTGATGGTGCCCTATTTAACGTGAATGCGGCCGTCTCTAGAGCGTATCCCCAAAACAATAGCGGTAAATCAGTAAGAGACATCATAGATCGCACCATATCAAGTAAAGTACGATTACAACGTTCCGACACACCATTACGCTAAGGTGTTCCGGGTGGCGTGAGTTGCGAAACTATTCCACAATTTATCAAATGTACACCAAACTCGTAACTCAAATATTCTCCTCCACGATCAGATCGTAGAAACTTTATTTTCTTGTTACGATGATTTTCAACTTCACTCTGAAATTCCTTGAACTTTTCAAATGTTTCAGACTTATGTTTCATTAAGTAGATATACCCATATCTGCTTAAATCATATGTGAAGGTGAGAAAATAACAATATCCGCCATGAGCCTCAATATTCATCGGACCGCATACATCTGTATGTATGATTTCCAACAAATCTGTTGCTCTCTCCATAGTACCGGAGAATGGTGTTTTGGTCATCTTGCCCATGAGGCACGTTCGCAAGTACCAAGTGATTAATAATCAAGTGGTTCCAAAAGTCCATCAGAATGGAGTTTCTTCATGCGCTTTACACCGATATGACCTAAACGGCAGTGCCACAAATAAGTTGCACTTTCATTATCAACTCTGCATCTTTTGGCTTTAACATTATGAATATGTGTGTTACTACTATCGAGATTCAACAAGAATAGACCACTCTTCAAGTGTGCATGACCATAAAAGATATTACTCATATAAATAGAACAACCATTATTCTCTGATTTAAATGAATAACCGTCTCGCATCAAACAAGATCCATATAATGTTCATGCTTAACGCTAGCACCAAATAACAGTTATTTAGGTCTAATACTAATCCTGAAGGTAGATGTAGAGGTAGCGTGCCGACTGCGATCACATCGACTTTGGAACCGTTTCCCACGCGCATCGTCACCTCGTCCTTAACCAATCTTCGCTTGATCCGTAGTCCCTGTTTCGAGTTGCAAATATTAGCAACAGAACCAGTATCAAATACCCAGGTGCTACTGCGAGCATTAGTAAGGTACACATCAATAACATGTATATCACATATACCTTTGTTCACCTTGCCATCCTTCTTATCCGCCAAATACTTGGGGCAGTTCCGCTTCCAGTGACCAGTCTGCTTGCAATAGAAGCACTCAGTTTCAGGCTTAGGTCCAGGTTTGGGTTTCTTCTCTTGAGTAGCAACTTGCTTGCCGTTCTTTTTGAAGTTCCCCTTCTTCTTCCCTTTGCCCTTTTTCTTGAAACTAGTGGTCTTGTTGACCATCAACACTTGATGCTCCTTCTTGATTTCTACCTCCGCAGCTTTCAGCATCGTGAAGAGCTCGGGAATAGTCTTGTTCATCCCTTGCATATTATAGTTCATCACGAAGCTCTTGTAGCTTGGTGGTAGTGATTGAAGAATTCTGTCAATGACGCAATCATCTGGAAGATTAACTCCCAATTGAATCAAGTGATTATTATACCCAGACATTTTGAGTATATGCTCACTGACAGAACTGTTCTCCTCCATCTTGCAGCTATATAACTTATTGGAGACTTCATATCTCTCAATCCGGGCATTTGCTTGAAATATTAACTTCAACTCCTGGAACATCTCATATGCTCCATGACGTTCAAAACGTCGTTGAAGTCCCGATTCTAAGCCGTAAAGCATGGCACACTGAACTATCGAGTAGTCATCAGATTTGCTCTGCCAGACGTTCATAACATCCGGCGTTGCTCCTGCAGCAGGCCTGGCACCCAGTGGTGCTTCCAGGACGTAATTCTTCTGTGCAGCAATGAGGATAATCCTCAAGTTACGGACCCAGTCCGTGTAATTGCTACCATCATCTTTCAACTTTGCTTTCTCAAGGAACGCATTAAAATTCAACGGAACAACAGCACGAGCCATCTATCTACAATCAAACATAAACAAGCAAGATACTAATCAGGTACTAAGTTTCATGATAAATTTAAGTTCAGTTAATCAAATTAATTAAAGAACTCCCACTTAGATAGACATCTCTCTAATCTTCTAAGTGATTACGTGATCCAAATCAACTAAATAACCGATCATCACGTGAGATGGAGTAGTTTTCAATGGTGAACATCGTTATGTTGATCATATCTACTATATGATTCACGCTCGACCTTTCGGTCTCCGTGTTCCGAGGCCATATCTGTATATGCTTGGCTCGTCAAGTATAACCTGAGTATTCCGCGTGTGCAACTGTTTTGCACCCATTGTATTTGAACATAGAACCTATCACACCCGATCATCACGTGGTGTCTCAGCACGAAGAACTTTCGCAACGGTGCATACTCAGGGAGAACACTTCTTGATAATTTAGTGAGAGATCATCTTATAATGCTACCGTCAATCAAAGCAAGATAAGATGCATAAAAGGATAAACATCACATGCAATCAATATAAGTGATATGATATGGCCATCATCATCTTGTGCTTGTGATCTCCATCTCCGAAGCACCGTCGTGATCACCATCGTCACCGGCGTGACACCTTGATCTCCATCGTAGTATCGTTGTCGTCTCGCCAAGCTTGTGCTTCCACGACTATCACTACCGCTTAGTAATAAAGTAAAGCATTACATCGCGATTTCATTGCATACAATAAAACGACAACCATAAGGCTCCTGCCAGTTGCTGATAACTCGGTTACAAAACATGATCATCTCATACAATAAAATTCAGCATCATGTCTTGACCATATCACATCACAACATGCCCTGCAAAAACAAGTTAGACGTCTTCTACTTTGTTGTTGCAAGTTTTACGTGGCTGCTACGGGCTTAAGCAAGAACCAATCTCACCTACGCATCAAAACCACAATGATAGTTTGTCAAATAGACTCCGTTTTAACCTTCGCAAGGACCGGGCGTAGCCATACTTGGTTCAAATAAAGTTGGAGAGACAGTCACCCGCAAGCCACCTATGTGCAAAGCACGTCGGGGAAACCGGCCTCGCGTAAGCGTACGCGTAATGTTGGTCCAGGTCGTATCGTCCAACAATGCCGCCGAACCAAAGTATGACATACTGGTAGGCAGTATGACTTATATCGCCCACAACTCACTTGTGTTCTACTCGTGCATATAACATCAACATAAATAACCTAGGCTCTGATACCACTGTTGGGTTTCGTAGTAATTTCAAAAAATTTCCTACGCACACGCAAGATCATGTGATGCATACCAACGAGGGGAGAGTGTGATCTACATACCTAGTAGATCCACAACGAAAGCGTTTGGTTGATGTAGTCATACGTCTTCACGATCTGACCGATCAAGCACCGAAACTACGGCACCTCCGAGTTCGAGCACACGTTCAGCTCGATGACGATCCCCGGACTCCGATCCAGCAAAGTGTCGGGGAAGAGTTCCGTCAGCACGACGGCGTGGTGACGATCTTGATGTACCACAACAGCAGGGCTTCACCTAAACTCTGCTACAGTATTATCGAGGATTATGGTGGCTGGGGGCACCACACACGGCTAAGGAATAGATCACGTGGATCAACTTGTGTGTTTCTGGGGTGCCTCTGCCTCAGTATATAAAGGAGCCAAGGGGAAGGGGGCCGCCGGCCAGGAGGAGGGCACAGGAGGAGTCCTACTCCTCCCGGGAGTAGGACTCCCCCCAATCCTAGTTGGACTAGGATTCCCCGAGGGGGAAAGAGGGAGAGGGGGGGGGCGGCCACCTCTCCTAGTCCTAATAGGACTAGGGGAAGGGGGAGGCGCGCGGCCACCTTGGGATGCCCCTTTCTCCTTTCCACTAAAGCCCATTAAGGCCCATATGGCTCCCGGGGGGTTCCCGTAACCTCCCAGTACTCCGGTAAAATCCCGATTTCACCTGGAACACTTCCGATGTCCAAATATAGGCTTCCAATATATCAATCTTTATGTCTCGACCATTTCGAGAATCCTCGTCATGTCCGTGATCACATCCGGGACTCCGAACAACCTTCGGTACATCAAAATGCATAAACTCATAATATAACTGTCATCGTAACCTTAAGCGTGCGGACCCTACGGGTTCGAGAACAATGTAGACATGACCGAGACTCGTCTCCGATCAATAACCAATAGCGGGACCTGGATGCCCATATTGGCTCCTACATATTCTACGAAGATCTTTATCGGTCAGACCGCATAACAACATACGTTGTTCCCTTTGTCATCGGTATGTTACTTGCCCGAGATTCGATCGTCGGTATTCCAATACCTAGTTCAATCTCGTTACCGGTAAGTCTCTTTACTCGTTCTGTAATACATCATCCCGCAACTAACTCATTTAGTTGCAATGCTTGCAAGGCTTAAGTGATGTGTATTACCGAGAGGGCCCAGAGATACCTCTCCGACAATCGGAGTGACAAAAACTAATCTCGAAATACGCCAACCCAACATGTACCTTTGGAGACACCTGTAGTACTCCTTTATAATCACCCAGTTACGTTGTGACATTTGGTAGTACCCAAAGTGTTCCTCCGGTAAACGGGAGTTGCATAATCTCATAGTTATAGGAACATGTATAAGTCATGAAGAAAGCAATGGCAACATACTAAACGATCGGGTGCTAAGCTAATGGAATGGGTCATGTCAATTAGATCATTCTCTTAATGATGTGATCCCGTTAATCAAATAACAACTCATTGTTCATGGTTAGGAAACATAACCATCTTTGATTAACGAGCTAGTCAAGTAGAGGCATACTAGTGACACTTTGTTTGTCTATGTATTCACATATGTATTATGTTTCCGGTTAATACAATTCTAGCATGAATAATAAACATTTATCATGATTATAAGGAAATAAATAATAACTTTATTATTGCCTCTAGGGCATATTTCCTTCAAATATATCTTATTTAATTAATGCATCTATATACTTGGTAAAGGGTGGAAGGCTCAGCCTTATGCCTGGTGTTTTGTTCCACTCTTTCCGCCCTAGTTTCCGTCATATCGGTGTTATGTTCTCGGATTTTGCGTTCCTTACGCGGTTGGGCTATAATGGGAACCCCTTGATAGTTCGCCTTAAGTAAAGCTCTTCCAGCAGTGCCCAACATTGGTTTTACCATTTGCCACCTAGCCTTTTCTTTTCCCTTGGGAGTCGCGCTCCTGATGGTCATCGTTATTTTACCCCCCCCAGGGCCAGTGCTCCTCTGAGTGTTGGTCCAAACTAGAGTCCTGTGCAGCGCCCCCTCGGGGAAACTCGAGGTTTGGTTTTAGTTGTATGGAGCGCTCATCTGAGTGTGCCCTGAGAACGAGATATGTGCAGCTCCTATCGGGATTTGTCGGCACATTCGGGCGGTGTTGCTGGTTTAGTTTTACCCTGTCGAAATGTCTTGTTGTACCAGGATGCCGAGTCTGATCGGAACATCTCGGGAGGAGGTCTATTCCTTCGTTGACCGTCAGAGCTTGTCATGGGCTAAGTTGGGACACCCCTGCAGGGATTTGAACTTTCAAAAGCCATGCCCATGGTTATGGGCAGATGGGAATTTGTTAATGTCCGGTTGTAGATAACTTGAACCTTAACTTAATTAAAATGAGTCAACTGCGTGTGTTACCGTGATGGTCTCTTTCTGGCGGAGTCCGGGAAGTGAACACGGTGTTGGAGTTATGTTTGACGTAGGTTGTTCTAGGATCACTTCTTGATCATAGTTTATCGATCGTGCTTTGCCTTCTCTTCTCGCTCTCTTTTGCGTATGTTAGCCACCATACATGCTAGTCGCTTGCTGCAGCTCCACCTCATACATTTACCTTACCCATAAGCTTAAATAGTCTTGATCGCGAGGGTGTGAGATTGCTGAGTCCCTGTGGCTCACAGATACTTCCAAAACCAGTTTGCAGGTGCCGATGAGTCCGTGCAGATGACGCAACCAAGCTCAGGAGGAGCTCTATGAAGATCTTGTCCTTTATGTTGTTTCGTTCTAGTTGATCAGTAGTGGAGCCCAGTTGGGGTCGATCGGGGACCCTTTGTCGCTTTTGGGGTTCTTCTTTTATTTTGGTTCCGTACTCGGACCATGAGTGTATTTGGTTGATGTAATGTTTTTTCATGTAATTGTGTGAAGTGGCGATTGTAAGCCAACTATGTATCTCTTTCCCTTATGTATTACATGGGTTGTGTGAAGATTACTTCACTTGCGACATTGCTTTCAATGCGGTTATTGCTCTAAGTCGTGCTTCGACACATGGGAGATATAGCCGCATCGAGGGCGTTACACCAACATCCTCGTCAATAGAGGAATAGCTGGGTCCTTGGGCAGTGGAGCTGGACAGTGAATCCGTTCCGCTTTCTTCGTCCAGCCCTGCAAAAGTAAATGGAGGGTTTTAGTGTGCTCCTTGGAGTCACAAAGTAAGGTTATCAAAGACCTTACGTGGGTCGCAGCGTGGGTGCTGTCGTAGCCGAGGTCTTCGGTTGTCCCCGGCCATGACTTCTGGGTCTTGAAGAGCAGCTTCCACATGTCTTCGTGCTTCATGCTGAAGAACCGCTGTAGTGTCCAGGGACCGGCCGGGTTGAACTTCCACATGGGCTCTTGACGCGTTTGACAGGGGAGAATCCAGCGGAAGAGCATCACCTGGATCACGCTGGCGAGGCTGGTATTTTTATCTACCATGCTCTGGATTCGCTTCTGCAACACCGTTACCTTGTCAGACGATGCCCAGTCCAGGCCCTTGTTGAGCCAGGATGCCAGCCGCATTGGGGGTCCGGACTTAAACTCCGTAGGAGCAGCCCATGTGGAGTCACGGGGCTGTGTGACATAGAACCACCCCTGCTGCCATCCCTTCACGGTCTCCACGAAGGTGCCCTGGGGCCAAGTGATGTTGGGCAGTTTGCTCACCATAGCGCCACCGCAATCTGCGTGCTGGCCGTCCACCACTTTCGGCTTCACATTGAAAACCTTGAGCCATATGCCAAAGTGGGGGGAAATACAGAGGAATGCCTCGCATAAGACGATAAATGCCGAAATGTTGAGGAAAGAATTTGGGGCTAGATCATGGAAATCTAGCCCGTAGTAGAACATGAGGCCACAGACGAAAGGATGAAGGGGAAACCCCAGTCCACGAAGAAAATGAGGGATAAACACTACCCTATCCCCGGGCTTTGGAGTGGGGATGATCTGCTTTTTGGCTAGAAGCCGGTGGGCGATCTCCTTGGCCAGGCACCCCGCTTCCCAGAGTTCCTTGATGTTTTTCTCCATGATGGAGGAAGCCATCCACTTGCCCTACGCTCCAGATCTGGACACGGCTGGAGTACTTTCTGGGAACGAAGAGAATTGAAGCTTGGACGCTGGAGCTTGAGGGTGGATGGGCTGAGGAAGGGGAAGGCGTGGGGTAAAAAGGGGAAATCTTATCTCCTTATAAAGGCAGTGAATATCATACGCCCCCACGAGCCTTAAAGCTCGCCTATTTCCAAGTGGTCGTGCGAAATGGCATGGCTGGGTTTCCCAAACCCGTATTGATGAGAATCCCATAATATGGGGGCACGATCTCTGCTTTGACAAGACGTGTCGTCGGTGGTTGCATCTCGAAACACGAAACAGGAGGTCGAAAAACGGTTTGAAATAATAAAATGGCCGGACGTAATGTCTCACCAGTGAAATCTTCAGAAGACAGAACTTATATGTATTCTGCCCTTGTAATTCAGAGGTATGACTGTTGTACAGAGCTGGATATGGTACTGACGATCAACTGCTTTGAAGTGTTCGGAGGTGGAACCCGCCTTGCAATGCCGAAGACTAGTTCATGGGCTACTGAGGGAGTCCAGGATTATGGGCTCCTCGGGCGTCCGGGCTATGTGATATGGGCCGGACTAATGGGCCGTGGAGATACAAGACGGAAGACTTTCCCCGTGTCCGGATGGGACTTTCCTTGGCATGGAAGGCAAGCTTAGCGTGCGGTTATGAAGATTCCTTTCTCTGTAAACCGAGTCTGTACAAACCCTAGTCCCTTTTGGTGTCTATATAAACCGGAAGGTTTAGTCCATAGAGGCAATCACAATCATAATCATACAGGCTAGACAATTAGGGTTTAGCCATTATGATCTCGTGGTAGACCAACTCTTGTAATCCCTATACTCATCAAAGACAATCAAGCACGAAGTAGGGTATTACCTCCATCAAGAGGGCCCGAACCTAGGTAAACACTGTGCCCCTTGCCTCCTATTACCATCGATCCTTAGACGCACAGTTCGGGACCCCCTACCCGAGATCTGCCGGTTTTGACACCGACAGCCATCACCTGAGGAGCTCACCGGAGATCCACCGGGAGAGGGAAAGGCCGCGACATCCGAAGGTACCTTCTATAACAGAAAAACCATCTCGTCAAAGTAAACGTGTCGGGAAGTGATCACCCGATGAGAGATAGGATCATAGCAGCGGTAGCTTTGGTGTTGAGTGGGTAGCCGAGAAAGATGCAGGCCAAGGACCTAGGAGCGAGCTTATGTGGAGTAGTGGAAGCGATTCTAGGATAGCAAAGGCAACCGAAGATGCATAGCTCATCATAGGAGGGTGGCGTGCCGAACAAGAGGTGATTAGTGATACGTCTCCAATGTATCTATAATTTTTGATTGTTCCATGCTATTATATTATCTGTTTTGGATGTTTTATATGCATTAATATGCTAGTTTATATGATTTTTGGGACTAACCAATTAACCTAGAGCCTAGTGCCAGTTTTTGTTTTTTTCCTTGTTTTAGAGTTTCATAGAAAAGGAATACCGAACGAAGTCCAAATGGAATAAAACTTTCGTGATGATTTTTCTTGGACCAGAAGACACCCAGGAGACTTGGAGTGTAAGTCAGAAGAGCCGCGAGGCGGCCACAAGGGTGGAGGGTGCGCCCAGGGGGTGGGGCACCCCCCAACCTTGTGGGCCCCTCGGCGGCCTCCTGACCTAGATCTTCCTCCTATATATACTCTTATACCCCAAAAACATCCAGGGGAGCCATGAAACCACTTTTCTACTGCTGCAACCTTCTGTACCCGTGAGATCCCATCTTGGGGCATTTTTTGGCATCCTGCCGGAGGGGGATTCGATCACGGAGGGCTTCTACATCAACACCATTGCCTCTCCGATGAAGCGTGAGTAGTTTACCACAGACCTATGAGTCCATAGTTAGTAGCTTGATGGCTTCTTCGCTCTCTTTGATTCTCAATACAAAGTTCTCCTCGATGTTCTTGGAGATCTATTGGATGTAATACTCTTTTGCGGTGTGTTTGCTGAGATCCAATGAATTGTGGATTTATGATCAGCTTATCTATGAATATTATTTGAATCTCCTCTGAATTCTTTTATGCATGATTTGATATCTTTGCAAGTCTCTTCGAACTATCAATTTCGTTTGGCCAACTAGATTGGTTTTTCTTGCAATGGGAGAAGTGCTTAGCTTTGGGTTCAATCTTGCGGTGCTCGATCCTAGTGATAGAAGGGGAACCGACACGTATTGTATTGTTGCCATCAAGGATAAAAAGATGGGATTTTCATCATATTATTTGAGTTAATTCCTCTACATCATGTCATCTTGCTTAAGGCATTACTCTGTTCTTCATGAACTTAATACTCTAGATGCATGCTGGATAGCGGTCGATGTGTGGGGTAATAGTAGTAGATGCAGAGTAGTTTTGGTCTACTTGACACGGACGTGATGCATATATTCATGATCATTGCCTTATATATCGTCATAACTTTGCATTTTTCTATAAATTGCTCGGCAGTAATTTGTTCACCCACCGAATAATTTCTGTCTTGAGAGAAGGCTCTAGTGAAACCTATGGCCCCTGGGTCTATTTTCCATCATACAAGTTTCCGATCTACAATTCTAGTTTCCTATTTACTTACTTTTGCAATCTTTACTTTCCGTTCCGTAAACCAAAAATACCAAAAATATTACTTTACCATTTATCCTTCTCTATCAGATCTCCCTTTGTGAATAACTGTGAAGGGATTGACAACCCCTTTGTCACGTGATACGTCTCCAACGTATCTATAATTTTTGATTGCTCCATGCTATATTATCTACTGTTTTGGAAATTATTGGGCTTTATTATCCACTTTTATATTATTTTTGGGACTAACCTATTAACCGGAGGCCCAACCCAGAATTGCTAATTTTTTTTCCTATTTTAGGGTTTCGAAGAAAAGGAATATCAAACGAAGTCCAAATGGAATGAAACCTTCGGGAACGTGATTTTCTAAACGAACAAGACCCAGGAGACTTGGACCCTACGTCAAGAAACAAAGGAGGAGGCCACGAGGTAGGGGGCGCGCTAACCCCCCCCCCCCAGGCGCGCCCTCCACCCTCATGCCCCCCTGTTGCTCCACCGACGTACTCCTTCCTCCTATATATACCTACGTACCCTGAAATGATCAGATACGGAGCCAAAACCCTAATTCCGCCGCCGCAACTTTCTGTATCCACGAGATCCCATCTTGGGGCCTGCTCCGGAGCTCCGCTGGAGGGGGCATCGATCACGGAGGGCTTCTACATCATCACCATAGCCCCTCCGATGAAGTGTGAGTAGTTTACCTCAGACCTACGGGTCCATAGTTATTAGCTAGATGGCTTCTTCTCTCTTTTTGGATCTCAATACAATGTTCTCCGCCTCTCTTGTGGAGATCTATTCGATGTAATCTTCTTTTTGTGGTGTGTTTGTTGAGATCGATGAATTGTGGGTTTATGATCAAGTCTATATATGAACAATATTTGAATCTTCTCTGAATTCTTTTATGTATGATTGGTTATCTTTGCAAGTCTCTTCGAATTATCAGTTTGGTTTGGCCTACTAGATTGATCTTTCTTGCAATGGGAGAAGTGCTTAGCTTTGGGTTCAATCTTGCGGTGTCCTTTCCCAGTGATAGTAGGGGCAGCAAGGCACGTATTGTATTGTTGCCATAGAGGATAACAAGATGGGGTTTTCATCATATTGCATGAGTTTATCCCTCTACATCATGTCATCTTGCTTAAGGCATTACTCTGTTTTCATGAACTTAATACTCCAGATGCATGCTGGATAGCGGTCGATGAGTGGAGTAATAGTAGTAGATGCATGCAGGAGTCAGTCTACTTGTCTTGGACGTGATGCCTATATACATGATCATACCTAGATATTCTCATAACTATGCTCAATTCTATCAATTGCTCAACAGTAATTCGTTCACCCACCATAGAATACCTATGCTCTTGAGAGAAGCCACTAGTGAAACCTATGGCCCCCGGGTCTATCTTCATCATATTAATCTTCCAATACTTAGTTATTTCCTTTGTTTTTACTTTGCTTTTATTTTACCTTACATCTTTATCATAAAAATACCAAAAATATTATCTTATCATATCTATCAGATCTCACTCTCGTAAGTGGCCGGGTAGGGATTGACAACCCCTTATCACGTTGGTTGCGAGGATTTATTTGCTTTGTGCAGGTACGAGGGACTCGCGCGTAGCCTCCTACTGCATTGATACCTTGGTTCTCAAAAACTGAGGGAAATACTTACGCTACTTTGCTGCATCATCCCTTCCTCTTCGAGGAAAACCAACGCAGTGCTCAAGAGGTAGCAAGAAGGATTTCTAGCGCCGTTGCCGGGGAGTCTACGCAAAAATCAATATACCAAGTACCCATCACAATCCTTATCTCCCGCATTACATTATTTGCCATTTGCCTCTCGTTTTCCTCTCCCCCACTTCACCCTTGCCGTTTTATTCGCCCTCTCTCTCTATCCTCCCTCTCTTTCTCTATTTGCCTCTTTTTGCCCGCTTGCTTTTTGTTTGCTTGTGTGTTGGATTGCTTGCTTGTCACGATGGCTCAAGATAACACTAAATTGTGTGACTTTACCAATACCAACAACAATGATTTTATTAGAACTCCGATTGCTCCTCTTACTGATGCCGAATCTTGTGAAATTAATGCTGCTTTGCTGAATCTTGTCATGAAAGATCCGTTTTCCGGCCTTCCTAGTGAAGATGCCGCTAGCCATCTAAATAGCTTCATTGATTTGTGTGATATGCAAAAGAACAAAGATGTGGATAACGATATTGTTAAATTGAAGCTATTTCCTTTTTCACTTAGAGATTGTGCTAAAGCTTGGTTTTCATCTTTGCCTAAAAATAGTATTGATTCATGGAATAAGTGCAAAGATGCTTTTATCTCTAAGTATTTTCCTCCCGCTAAGATCATCTCCCTTAGAAACGATATTATGAATTTTAAGCAACTTGATCACGAACATGTTGCACAAGCTTGGGAGAGGATGAAATTAATGATACGTAATTGCCCTACTCATGGTTTGAATTTGTGGATGATTATACAAAATTTTATGTTGGATTGAATTTTGCTTCTAGAAATCTTTTAGATTCAGCCGCGGGAGGCACTTTTATGGAAATCACTTTAGGAGAAGCTACTAAACTCCTATATAATATTATGGTTAATTATTCTCAGTGGCATACAGAAAGATCTACTAATAAAAAGGTGCATGCGATAGAAGAAATTAATGTTTTGAGTGGAAAGATGGATGAACTTATGAAATTATTTGCTAGTAAAAGTGTTTCTTCTGATCCTAATGATATGCCCTTGTCTACTTTGATTGATAATAATAATGAATCTATGGATGTGAATTTTTTTGGTAGGAACAATTTTGGTAACAACGCGTATAGAGGAAATTTCAATCCTAGGCCTTATCCTAGTAATCCCTCTAATAATTATGGTAATTCCTACACCAATTCTTATGGAAATTATAATAATATGCCCTCTGATTTTGAATCTAATATTAAAGAATTTATTACTTCGCAAAAGAATTTCAATGCTTTGATTGAAGAAAAATTGCTTAAGATTGATGAGTTGGCTAGAAACGTTGATAGAATTTCTCTTGATGTTGATTCTTTGAAACTTAGATATATTCCACCTAAGCATGATATCAATGAGTCTCTCAAATCCATGAGAATTTCCATTGATGAGTGCAAAGAAAGAACCGCTAGGATGCGTGCTAAGAAAGATGCCTTTATAAGAGCGTGTTCTTCTAGTTCCTATGAAAATAAAGATGAAGATCTAAAAGTTATTGATGCATACCCTATTAAATCTTTGTTTTTCAATATGAATCTTAATAATTATGGGACTGAATATGATCCACCTTTACCTAGAAGACGTTCCAAGAATTCGGAGTTTTTAGATCTTGATGCTAAAATTGATGAAAGTGGGATTGAAGAAATTAAAACCCTAGATGTTGCTAAACCCACTTTTTTGGATTTCAAGGAATTAAATTATGAAAATCGCTCTTTGATTGATTGTATTTCCTTGTTGCAATCCATGCTAAATTCTCCTCACGCTTATAGTCAAAATAAAGCATTCACTAAACATATCGTTGATGCCTTGATGCAATCTTATGAAGAAAAACTTGAATTAGAAGTTTCTATCCCTAGAAAACTTTATGATGAGTGGGAACCAACTATTAAAATTAATATTAAAGAACATTAGTTCTATGCTTTATGTGATTTGGGTGCTAGTGTTTCCACGATTCCAAAGACTTTGTGTGATTTGCTAGGTTTCCGTGATTTTGATGATTGCTCTCTAAACTTGCACCTTGCGGATTCCACTATTAAGAAACCTATGGGAAGAATTAATGATGTTCTTATTGTTGCAAATAGGAATTATGTACCCTTAGATTTTATTGTTCTTGACATAGATTGCAATCCTTCATGTCCTATTATTCTTGGTAGACCTTTCCTTAGAACGATTGGTGCAATTATTAATATGAAGGAAGGAAATATTAGATTCCAATTTCCATTAAGGAAAGGCATGGAACACTTTCCTAGAAAGAAAATTAAATTACCTTATGAATCTATTATGAGAGCCACTTATGGATTGCCTACCAAAGATGGCAATACCTAGATCTATCCTTGCTTTTTATGCCTAGCTAGGGGCGTTAAACGATAGCGCTTGTTGGGAGGCAACCCAATTTTACTTTTATTCCTTGCTTTTGGCTCCTGTTTAGTAATAAATAATTTATCTAGCCTCTGTTTAGGTTGTGTTTTTTCGTGTTTAATTAGTGTTTGTTCCAAGTAGAACCGTTGGGAAGACTTGGGGAAAGTCTTGATATCTTGCTGTAAAAAACAGAAACTTTAGCACTCACGAGAACTGCTGCCATTTTTATTTGGAAATTGATATTTAGTTAATTCTTTTTGAAGATGATTAATACATAAATTCCTCACGTCCAGAAATTTATTTTAGAATTTTTGGGGTTCCAGATATTTCGCTAGCTACAGATTACTACAGACTGTTCTGTTTTTGACAGATTCTGTTTTTCATGTGTTGTTTGCTTATTTTGATGAATCTATGGCTAGTAAAATAGTTTATAAACCATAGAGAAGTTTGAATACAGTAGTTTTAACACCAATATAAATAAATAATGAGTTCATTACAGTACCTTGAAGTGGTCTTTTGTTTTCTTTCGCTAACGGAGCTCACAAGATTTTCTACTTTAAGTTTTGTGTTGTGAATTTTCAAGTTTTGGGTAAAGATTTGATGGATTATGGAACAAGGAGTGGCAAGAGCCTAAGTTTGGGGATTCCCATGGCACCCCCAAGATAATCTAAGGACACCTAAAAGCCAAAGCTTGGGGATGCCCCGGAAGGTATCCCCTCTTTTCGTCTACTTCTATCGGTAACTTTACTTGGAGCTATATTTTTATTCACCACATGATATGTGTTTTGCTTGGAGCGTCTTGTATGATTTGAGTCTTTTAATTTTTAGTTTACCACAATCATCCTTGCTGTACACACCTTTTGAGAGAGCCATACATGATTTGGAATTTGTTAGAATACTCTATGTGCTTCGCTTATATCTTTTGAGTTATATAGTTTTGCTCTAGTACTTCACTTATATCTTTTAGAGCACGGTGGTGGATTTGTTTTATAGAAACTAATTGATCTATAATGCTTCACTTAGATTATTTTGAGAGTCTTAAATAGCATGGTAATTTGCTTAAATAATCCTAATATGCTTGGGATTCAAGAATAGTAAAAACTTTCTTATGAGTGTGTTGAATGCTATGAGAAGTTTGATGCTTGGTAATTGTTTTGAGATATGAAGATGGTGATACTAAAGTTATGCTAGTTGAGTAGTTGTGAATTTGAGAAATACTTGTGTTAAGGTTTGTGATTCCCGTAGCATGCACGAATGGTGAACCGTTATGTGATGAAGTCGGAGCATGATTTATTTTTTGA
Organism: Triticum aestivum; assembly: GCF_018294505.1. Classification (NCBI taxonomy): domain Eukaryota; kingdom Viridiplantae; phylum Streptophyta; class Magnoliopsida; order Poales; family Poaceae; genus Triticum; species Triticum aestivum. The sequence goes on along the minus strand of NC_057809.1, from coordinate 223,807,215 downwards.
TTGTCTTCCTTATGAGTGGCGGTCGGGGACGAGCGATGGTCTTTTCCTACCAATCTATCCCCCTAGGAGCATGCGCATAATACTTTGCTTTGATAACTTGTAGATTTTTGCAATTAGTATATGAGTTCTTTATGACTAATGTTGAGTCCATGGATTATACGCACTTTTCTTCCTCCCACCATTGCTAGCCACTCTAATACCGCGCACCTTTCGCCGCTATCATACACCCACCATATACCTTCCTCAAAAAAGCCACCATACCTACCTATTATGGCATTTCCATAGCCATTCCGAGATATATTGCCATGCAACTTTCCACCGTTCCGTTTATTATGACACACCATCATTGTCATATTTCTTAGCATGATCATGTAGTTGACATCGTATTTGTGGCAAAGCCACATTCATAATTCTTTCATACATGTCACTCTTGATTCATTGCATATCCCGGTACACCACCGGAGGCATTCATATAGAGTCATATTTTGTTCTAAGTATCGAGTTGTAAGAAAATAAAAGTGTGATGATCATCATTATTAGAGCATTATCCCAGTGAGGAAAGGATGATGGAGACTATGATTCCCCCACAAGTCAGGGTGAGACTCCGGACGAAAAAAAAAGAAAGAAAGAAAAGAGGCCATAAAAAAAGAGAAAAGGCCCAAATAAAAAAATGAGAGAAAATAAAAGAAGGGACAATGTTACTATCCTTTTACCACACTTGTGCTTCAAAGTAGTACCATGATATTCATGATAGAGAGTCTCCTATGTTATCACTTTCATATACTAGTGGGAATTTTTCATTATAGAACCTGGCTTGTATATTCCAATAATGGGCTTCCTCAAAATGCCCTAGGTCTTCATGAGCAAGCAAGTTGGATGCACACCCACTTAGTTTCTTTTGTTGAGATTTCATATACTTATAGCTCTAGTGCATCCGTTGCACGGCAATCCCTACTCACTCACATTGATATCTATTGATGGGCATCTCCATAGCCCGTTGACACGCCTAGTTGATGTGAGACAATCTTCTCCCTTTTGTCTTCTCCACAACCACCATTCTATTTCGCCTATAGTGCTATATCCATGGCTTACGCTCATGTATTGCGTGAAGATTGAAAAAGTTTGAGAATGTCGAAAGTATGAAACAATTGCTTGGCTTGTCATCGGGGTTGTGCATGATTTAAATACTTTGTGTGGTGAAGATAGAGCATAGCCAGACTATATGATTTTGTAGGGATAACTTTCTTTGGCCATGTTATTTTGAGAAGACATGATTTCTTGGTTAGTATGCTTGAAGTATTATTATTTTGATGTCAATATTAATCTTTTACCCTGAATCTTTCGGAGCTGAATATTCATACCACAATTAAGAAGAATTACATTAAAATTATGCCAAGTAGCACTCCGCATCAAAAATTCTATTTTTATCATTTACCTACTCGAGGACGAGCATGAATTAAGCTTGGGGATGCTTGATACGTCTCCAACGTATCTATAATTTTTGATTGCTCCATGCTATATTATCTACAATTTTGGACATTATTGGGCTTTATTATCCACCTTTATATTATTTTGGGACTAACCTATTAAACGGAGGCCCAGCCTAGGATTGTTTTTTTTGCCTATTTTAGGGTTTCGAAGAAAAGGAATATCAAACGGAGTCCAAACGAAATGAAACCTTCGGGAACGTGATTTTCTCAACGAACACGACCCAGGAGACTTGGACCCTACGTCAAGAAACAAAGGAGGAGGCCACGAGGTATGGGGGCACGCCTACCCCCCCAGGCGCGCCCTCCACCCTCGTGGGCCCCCTGTTGCTCCACCGACGTACTCCTTCCTCCTATATATACCTACGTACCCCCAAACGATCAGATACAGAGCCAAAACCCTAATTCCATCGCCGCAACTTTCTGTATCCACGAGATCCCATCTTGGGGCCTGCTCCAGAGCTCCGCCGAAGGGGGCATCGCTCACGGAGGGCTTCTACATCATCACCATAGCCCCTCCGATGAAGTGTGAGTAGTTTAGCTCAGACCTACGGGTCCATAGTTATTAGCTAGATGGCTTCTTATCTCTTTTTGGATCTCAATACAATGTTCTCCCCCTCTCTTGTGGAGATCTATTTGATGTAATCTTATTTTTGCGGTGTGTTTGTTGAGACCGATGAATTGTGGGTTTATGATCAAGTCTATCTATTAACAATATTTGAATCTTCTCTGAATTCTTTTATGTATGATTGGTTATCTTTGCAAGTCTCTTCGAATTATTAGTTTGGTTTGGCCTACTAGATTGATATTTCTTGCAATGGGAGAAGTGCTTAGCTTTGGGTTCAATCTTGCGGTGTCCTTTGCCAGTGACAGTAGGAGCAGCAAGGCACGCATTGTATTATTGCCATCGAGGATAACAAGATGGGGTTTTCATCATATTGCATGAGTTTATCCCTATACATCATGTCATCTTGCTTAAGGCATTACTCTATTTTTATGAACTTAATACTCTAGATGCATGCTGGATAGCGGTCGATGAGTGGAGTAATAGTAGTAGATGTAGGCAGGAGTCAGTCTACTTGTCTCGGACGTGATGCCTATATACATGATCATACCTAGATATTCTCATAACCATTCTCAATTCTGTCAATTGCTCAACAGTAATTCATTCACCCACTGTAGAATACCTATGCTCTTGAGAGAAGCCACTAGTGAAACCTATGCCCCCCGGGTCTATCTTCATCATATTAATCTTCCAATACTTAGTTATTTCCTTTGTTTTTACTTTACTTTGCATCTTTATCATAAAAAATACCAAAAATATTACCTTATCATATCTACGAGATCTCACTCTCTTAAGTGGCCGTGTAGGGATTGACAACCCCTTATCGCGTTGGTTGCGAGGATTTATTTGCTTTGTGCAGGTACGAGGGACTCGCGCGTAGCCTCCTACTGCATTGATACCTTGGTTCTCAAAAACCGAGGGAAATACTTACGCTACTTTGCTGCATCATCCCTTCCTCTTCGGGGAAAACCAACGCAATGCTCAAGAGGTAGCATCACGTTGGTTGCAAGTTGGTGTTTGTTTGTGTAGGTATTCGGTGGCTTGTTGCGTTGTCTCCTACTGGATTGATACCTTGCTTCTCAAAACTGAGGGAAATACTTACGCTACTTTGCTGCATCACCCTTTCCTCTTCAAGGGAAAAACCAACGCAAGCTCAAGAGGTAGCAAGAAGGATTTCTGGCGCCGTTGCAGGGGAGATTTACACCAAATCAAGTCCAGATTTGATCTCCCGTCAACTTGCCAATTTTTGGCGCCGTTGCCGGGGAGATCTACGCCAAGCCAAGGCATACCAATTACCCATCATAAACTCTCATTCCACACATTACATTATTTGCCATTCGCCTCTCATTTTCCTCTCCCTCACTTCTAAAACGATTTTCAAAAAGATTCACCTTTTCTTCGCCCCTCTTCCGTTCGTCTTCTTCATTTGCTCGTTTTCCGCCAGCATGTCTGAAATTGGGGAGGTTATCACTAGAAAGGATAGTAGTATGGATGGGGGAAACTTTGATGCTTTTGCTAATTATGAACCCCATGACGAAACTACCATCTTGCATGCTAAGAAATTCCGCATTGGTAACGCAAATATTATTGGAAAAGGGGTTATTCAAGATTTCTTTACTTGTGTTGGTGCGCTCCCCACTATGGGTGGATCTATTCTCCGTAAAACTAGTAGCCTTGCAGATGCTATATCTTTGCTTGTTGTTGAACTTGAAAGACAATTTGTTCACATGCATCCTTCCATAGAAAGGATTTTTCTAGAGTTTTATAATATTGAGCATTCTTCTATTAAACATGCCGCCTCTATATTCCTAGCTCATGAGTTTAGATTTATTATGAAAGAAGCTAGTGAAATTTTTGCTCATTATAAAGTAGATGGTGGTCGTCCCCCCATAGAGGGAATTCTCTTTAATCAAGAGGATATAATGCGCTTACGGTCTTTAGATCATGTTGCTTATAACAAAAATTTAAGAAAGACGGTTTCTACGATGCTTTAGTTAATAAGATTTCTGAGCTTAATTATGATTTTGCTATTAAAAGCCACGGGTTGGGTTTCTCTCTTGGACATAAGTTCATGACTTTTTGCCAAAAGAATGCTTGTAATGACGAGTTGGTCATACAATATGAAGGACCGAAGGAGGAACCAATTCCTCCCGAGATTGATCTTATGGATTCTTATCCCGTCAAAATTTAGCCCTTCTGATTACTTTTGCTTGCCACAAATAAAACCTTCTGCTTAACGAAGGGAGTATGAGATGAGTTTTTGGGATTGGCCCTATCATCATTACGATTACGGTTAGATCTATTCGTGTTTATATGCCTAGCTAGGGGTGTTAAACAATAGCGCTTGTTGGGAGGCAAACCAATTTTATTTTTGTTCTTGATTTTTAGGTCCTGTTTTGCAATAAATTTTTCATCTAGCCTCTGGTTAGATGTGTTTTAATTAGTGTTTGTGCCAAGTAAGAGCTTACAATGATAGTTGATTTGATCCTGCTGAAAAACAGAAAATTTTGCACCCAGGAGATTAGTTTTCATTTTTAACAGAAGCACGATAAAATAATGATTCTTTTTGAAGAGGATTAATAAAAAAATCTAGGACTTCCTAATTTTTCAGGATATCTGGAGTTACATAAGTATTCAAAATATCCAGATTGCTATAGACTATTCTGTTTTTGATAGATTCTGTTTTTCGCGTGTTGTTTGCTTATTTTGATGCATCTATGGCTAGTATCAGGGGGTATGAACCATGGAAAAGTTGGAATACAGTATATATTACACCAATATAAATAAAGAATGAGTTCACAACAGTACCAAAAGTGGTGATTTATTTTCTTATACTAACGGAGCTTACGAGATTTCCTGTTGGAGTTTTGTGTTGTGAAGTTTTCAAGTTTTGGGTAAGGATTTGATGGACTATGGAATAATGAGTGGCAAGAGCCTAAACTTGGGGATGCCCAAGGCACCCCAGGGTAATATTCAAGGATGTCAAAAAGCCTAAGCTTGGGGATGCCTCGGGAAGGCATCCCCTCTTTCGTCTTCGTCTATCAGTAACTTTACCTAAGGCTATATTTTTATTCACCACATGATATGTGTTTTGCTTGGAGCGTCTTGTATTATACGAGTCTTTGCTTTTTAGTTTGCCAGAATCATCCTTGCTGTACACACCTTTTAGGAGAGACATGCATGAATCATGATTTATTAAGAATACTCTATGTGCTTCACTTATATCTTTTGAGCTAGGCAAAATTGCTCTAGTGCTTCACTTATATCTTTTTAGAGCACGGCGGTGGTTTTATTTTATAGAAATTGATGAACTCTCATACTTCACTGATATTATTTTGAGAGTATTTAGAACAACATGGTAATTTTCTTTGGTCATAAAATTAGTCCTAATATGATAGGCATCCAAGTAGGATATAATAAAAACTTTCATATGAAGTGCATTGAATACTATGAGAAGTTTGATTCCTTATGATTGTTTTGAGATATGAAGATGGTGATATTAGAGTCATGCTAGTAAGTAGTTGTGAATTTGAGAAATACTTGTGTTAAGGTTTGTGAATCCCGTAGCATGCACGTATGGTGAACTGTTATGTAACGAAGTTGGAGCATGAGATGTTTTTTGATTGTCTTCCTTATGAGTGGCGGTCAGGGACGAGCGATGGTCTTTTCCTACCAATCTATCCCCCTAGGAGCATGCATGTAGTACTTTGTTTCAATGACTAATAGATTTTTGCAATAAGTATGTGAGTTCTTTATGACTAATGTTGAGTCCATGGATTACACTCACTCTCACCTTTCCGCCATTGCTATCTTCTCTAGTACCGTGCAACTTCCACCGGTACCATAAACCAACCACATATCCTTCCTCAAAACAGCCACCATACCTACCTGTTATGGCATTTCCATAGCCATTCCGAGATATATTGCCATGCAACTTTCCACCGTTCCGTTTTTATGACACGTTCCATCATTGTCATATTGCTTTGCATGATCATGTAGTTGACATCGTATTTGTGGCAAAGGCATCGTTCATCATTTTTATACATGTCGCTCTTGATTCATTGCACATCCCGGTACATCGCCGGAGGCATTCACATAGAGTCATATTTTTGTTCTAGTATCGAGTTGTAAGTAAATAGAAGTGTGATGATTTTCATTATTAGAGAATTGTCCCATGTGAGGAAATAAAAAAAAGAGAAAGGCCAAAAAAAGAGAAGGCCCAAAAAAAGAGAAAAGAAAAAAAATGAAAAAGGCAAAAATGCGAGAAAAGAGAGAAGGGACCATGTTATTATCCTTTTTGCCACACTTGTGCTTCAAAGTAGCACCATGATATTCATGATATAGAGTCTCCTATGATATCACTTTCATATACTAGTGGTAATTTTTCATTATAGAACTTGGCTTGTATATTCCAACGATGGGCTTCCTCAAACTCCCTAGGTCCTCATGAGCAAGCAAGTTGGATGCCCGCCCACTTAGTTTTCTTTTTTGAGCTTTCATACACTTATAGCTCTAGTTCATCCGTTGCATGGCAATCCCTACTCACTCACATTGATATCTATTAATGGGCATCTCCATAGCCCGTTGATACACCTAGTTGATGTGAGACTATCTCCTTCTTTTTCTCTTCTCCACAACCACCGTCTATTCCACCTATAGTGCTATGTCCATGGCTCACGCTCATGTATTGCGTGAAAGTTGAAAAGGTTTGAGAACGTCAAAAGCATATAATTGCTTGGCTTGTCATCGGGGTTATGCATGATTTGAATATTTTGTGTGATGAAGATGGAGCATAGCCAGACTATATGATTTTATAGGGATAAGCTTTCTTTGGCCATGTTATTTTGAGAAGACATAATTATTTTGTTAGTATGTTCGAAGTATTCCTGTTTTTAATTATGTCAATATTAAACTCTTGTTTTGAATCTTACGGATCTGAACATTCATGCCACAATATAGAGAATTACATGGGTAAATATTTTAGGTAGCATTCCACATCAAAAATTCTGTTTTTTAGCATTTACCTACTCGAGGACGAGCAGGAATTAAGCTTGGGGATGCCTGATACATCTCCAATGTATCTATAATTTTTGATTGTTCCATGCTATTATATTATCTGTTTTGGATGTTTGTATGCATTAATATGCTATTTTATATGATTTTTGGGACTAACCTATTAACCTAGAGCCAAGTGCCAGTTTCTGTTTTTTCCTTGTTTTAGAGTTTCGCACAAAAGGAATACCAAACGGAATAAAACTTTCGCGATGATTTTTCTTGGACCAGAAGACACCCAAGAGACTTGGAGTGCAAGTCAGAAGAGCCGCGAGGCGGCCACAAGGGTGGAGTGCGTGCCCCCAACCTTGTGGGCCCCCTCGGCGACCTCCTGACCTAGATCTTCCTCCTATATATACTCTTATACCCCAAAAACATCCAAGGGAGCCACAAAACCACTTCTCCACCGCCGTAACCTTCTGTAGCCGTGAGATACCATCTTGGGGCATTTTTCGGCATCTTGCCGGAGGGGGATTTGATCACGAAGGGCTTCTACATCAACACCATTGCCTCTCCGATGAAGCATGAGTAGTTTACCACAGACCTACGGGTCCATAGTTAGTAGCTTGATGGCTTCTTCTCTCTCTTTGATTCTCAATACAAAGTTCTCCTTGATGTTCTTGGAGATCTATTTGATGTAATACTCTTTTGCGGTGTGTTTACCAAGATCCGATGAATTGTGGATTTATGATCAGCTTATCTATGAATATTATTTGAATCTCCTCTGAATTATTTTATGCATGATTTGATATCTTTGCAAGTCTCTTTGAACTATCGATTTGGTTTGGCCAACTAGATTGGTTTTTCTTGCAATGGGAGAAGTGCTTAGCTTTGGGTTCAGTCTTGCGGTGCTCGATCCTTGTGATAGAAGGGGAACCGACACATATTGTATTGTTGCCATCGAGGATAAAAGGATGAGGTTTTCATCATATTGTTTGAGTTAATTCCTCTACATCATGTCATCTTTCTTAAGGCGTTACTCCGTTCTTTATGAACTTAATACTCTAGATGCATGCTGGGTAGCGGTCGATGTGTGGAGTAATAGTAGTAGATGCAGAATCGTTTCGGTCTACTTGACACGGACGTGATGCCTATATTCATGATCATTGCCTTAGATATCGTCATAACTTTGCGATTTTCTATCAATTGCTCGACAGTAATTTGTTCACCCACCATAATAATTTCTATCTTGAGAGAAGCCTCTAGTGAAACCTATGGCCCCCGGGTCTATTTTACATCATAGAAGTTTCCGATGTACAATTCTAGTTCCCTGTTTACTTTCTTTTGCAATCTTTACTTTCCGTTCCATAAACCAAAAATACCAAAAATTTTACTTTACCGTTTATCCATCTCTATCAGATCTCACTTTGCGAATAACCGTGAAGGGATTGGCAACCCCTTTGTCGCGTTGGTTGCAAGTTGGTGTTTGTTTGTGCAGGTATTCGGTGTCTTGTTGCATAGTCTCCTACTGGATTGATAGCTTGGTTCTCAAAACCGAGGGAGATACTTACGCTACTTTCCTGCATCACCCTTTCCTCTTCAAGGGAAAAACCAACGCAAGCTCAAGAGGTAGCAATGAGGTGCAAAATTCCCGCGAGTGCGACAAGGACGGATGTTGATGAGTAGTGATGCGGTGGCAAGTGCGTCGGGCCAAAAACATGGTGGCACGTTGGCATCAAAAAGAAGTGTGCGGACGTAGTCATTAAGAGTGTGAAGCACGCGCTCGGTGCGGACATTCTGTTGCGAGGTGTACAGGCAAGTGAGACGAAAGATCATGTCGTGTGTGGTGAGAAGGTTGCAGATGGAAAGATTATCAAACTCCTTCCTGTTGTCTGTTTGCAATGCATGGATGGGACTTCCAAACTGCGTGGAGACATAGGAGTGGAAGGCGGTGAGAGTGGCAACAACGTCCGACTTCCGCCGCAACGGGAAGGTCCACACATAGTGCGAAAAATCACCAAGTATAAGAAGATAATAAAGACAGCCCGTGTTACTGGCAACAAGAGAGGTCCAAACGTCACTATGAATTAACTCAAACGGGTATGATGCAACATGCGAAGAAGTGCTAAATGGAAGACGAACATGTTTGCCGAGACAGCAGGCATGACAAGTGTGATCGTCGATCTTATTACACGTGAAGGAGAAACTCCGAAGAATATGATGAAGGGTGGCTGGGTTTGGATGTCCTAGTCGAGCATGCCAAAGGTCCACTCCAGCGGAAAGCTCCATGGGTGCGGCGGCGGAGGAAGCAGATGAGTGGACCGGGTAGAGCTCGTCGGGGCTATCACATCGGTGGAGCACCATCCGGGTACGGGCATCCTTAACAGGAAAGCCAAACATGTCAAATTCAACGGTGACAAGATTTGCACGTGTAAAAGAACAAACAGAAAAAAGATTTTTAATAATGTCAGGAGAGACAATATTAGAAAGTGATAACGGCATGGAGTTAGATGGAAAGGCAGCATGACCAAAATGAGTAGTGTGCATGGAGGAACCGTCGCCACGGTAATGCGAGCGACGATGTGAACAGGGTCGGCGGCGAGGAGGTTACCAGGGTTGGAGGCCATATGAGCCATGGTTCTGGTGTCCATGTACCAGTCGCCACCACCGGTGTACTGCTGTGGCGTGGGAGCGGAGTTCAGAGCGGCTAGAAGCGTTGGATCCCAGGGCACCAGTGGAAGTGCCGGAGCCGACGGCTGTGGTTGTGGTGAAGGCGTCGCGAGGAGCGGGGGTTACCCGCCGGCCAAAGGCGCCCCATAGGGCACGGAGGGGCCGTAGGGTAGCACGGGCACGTACGGCTGAGGAGCCGCGTGAAGCGCCTGATGAGTGGATGGGCGGGCGCCGAAGAAACCGGGGACGGGAGCGCGAGGTACATGCATGGAGTACGCGTGGACAACCCCCGTCCAGGGGTTCTGACCGGCTTGCCAGGGCGCGGTGGGAGCGGCTACTGCTGCTGGCGGGGGGCCCCACCCTGGGCGGCCAACTTTTGCTGTTGTGGCTTGCGGCCACCACGGCCATAATGGCCACCGTGGTGCTCGGTAGGTGTAGGCTGATGCGGGTAGGGGAAGCCGGGCGGGGCGGTGCCATGAAGGGGCCCGGACCGGGCCGTGGCTGAGGATCCGGGGCGGTGGGCGGGGCGCCATCATGGGGGCCAGCTGTGAGGGCCATGTGAGTGGCCCGAGTGCGGGACATGCTCATCCTCCTTCCTCCAACTTCAGGTATGCCACGACCTTGGGAAAAGTTGGGTCGGTGATGAGGGGGATGTTGGAGGCAGCGTTCCCGAAGACGTCGTTCAGGCCGGCAATGAGCGTCCTGAGAAGAAGCTCGTGATATGTCCATTTTGCATCATGTTTTGCTACTGTTATTTATGATGTTTTTATGCGTAATAATGCTTTTTGGAGTAACTCTAGTGTCTTTTCTATCATAATTTACAAGGTACACACAAAGAGGGAGAATTCTGGCAGCTGGAAATCTGGACCTAGAAAAGCTATGTCAGGCTACCTATTCTGCACAACTCCAAACAAGCTGAAACTTCATGGAGAATTTTTATGTAATATATTATGAATATTGGAGCAAATAAGTATCAGAGGAGGCCCACCACGTGGGCACAACCCACCTGGGCCCACCAAGGAGCCCAGGCGCGCCCTGCTGGATTGTGCTCACCCAGGCCCACCTCCGGTGCCCATCTTCTGGTATATAGGTCATTTTGACCTAGAAAAAATAAGGGGAGGACTTTAGGGATGGAGCGCAGCCGTCTCAAGCGGAACTTGGGCAGGAGCACTTTTGCCCTCCGGCGGAGTGATTCCACCGGGGGAACTTCCCTCCCGGAGGGGGAAATCATCGTCATCATCATCACCAACAACTCTCCCATCTTGGGGAGGGCAATCTCCATCAACATCTTCAACAACACCATCTCATCTCAAACCCTAGTTCATCTCTTGTGTCCAATCTTGTTACCGGAACTACAGATTGGTGCTTGTGGGTGACTAGTAGTGTTGATTACATCTTGTAGTTGATCACTATATGGTTTATTTGGTGGAAGATTATATATTCAGATCCAATATGCTATTTAATACTCCTATGATCTTGAGCATGATTATCATTTGTGAGTAGTTACTTTTGTTCTTGAGGTCAGGGGAGAAATCATGTTGCAAGTAATCATGTGAACTTGATAAGTGTTCGATATTTTGATAGTATGTATGTTGTGCTTCCCTTAGGGGTGTCATGTGAACGTCGACTACATGACACTTCACCATATTTGGGCCTAAGGGAATGCATTGTGGAGTAGCAATTAGATGATGGGTTGTGAGAGTGACAGAAGCTTAAACCCTAGTTTATGCGCTATTCCGTAAGGGACCGATTGGATCCAAAAGTTTAATTCTATGGTTAGAATTTATTCTTAATACTTTTCTCGTAGTTGCGTATGCTTGCGGGAGGGTTAATCATAAGTAGGAGGTTTGTTCAAGTAAGAACAACACCTAAGCACCGGTCCACCCACATATCAAATTATCAAAGTAGCGAACACGAATCAAACCAACATGGTGACAATGACTAGATGAAATTCCCGTGTACCCTCAAGAATGCTTTGCTTATCATAAGAGACCATTTTGGCCTGTCCTTTGCCTCAAAAGGATTGGGATACCTTTCTACACTTTTATTACTACTATCGTTACTTGCTCATTACAAATTATCTCGCTATCAAACAACTCTATTACTTACAATTTCAGCACTTAGAGACATTACCTTGCTGAAAACCACTTGTCATTTCCTTCTGCTCCTCGTTTGGTTCGACACTCTTACTTATCAAAAAGAGCTACAATTGATCCCCTATACTTGTGGGTCATCAAGGCTATTTTCTGGTACCATTGCCGGGGAGTGAAGCGCCTTTGGTAAGTGGAAATAGGTAAGGAAACATTTATATAGTGTGCTGAAATTTACTATCACTTATTAATATGGAAAACAATCCTTTGAGGGGTTTGTTCGGGGTATCTTCACCTTGACCGGAACCACAATTAGCTACCCCTCAACCTACTACACCTACTAAAAATATTTAATATGAAATTCCTTCGGGTATGATAGGAAAACTGCTAGCTAATCCTTATGCAGGAAATGAAACCGAACATCCTGATATGCACTTGATATATGTGGAACAAATTTGTGGATTGTTCAAGTTTGCAAGTTTACCCGGAGATGAAGTCATGAAGAAGGTTTTCCCTTTATCTTTGAAGGGAAAATCACTGGCATGGTATAGGCTATGCGATGATATTGGATCCTGGAATTGGAATCAATTGAAATTGGAGTTCCACCAAAAAATTTATCCTATGCATCTAGTTCATCGTGATCGGAATTACATATATAATTTTTGTCCTTGTGAAGGAGAAAATATCGCTCTAGCTTGGGGGAGGCTTAAGTCAATGTTATATTCATGCCTCAATCATGAGCTCTCAATAGAAATTATTATCCAGAATTTTTATGCTCAGCTTTCTCGTAATGATCAAACCATGCTTGATACTTCTTGTGTTGGTTCTTTTATGAAGAATACTATTGAATTCCGGTGGGGTCTTTTGGAAAGAATTAAACACAACTTTGAAGATTGGGAACTCGATGAAGGTAAAGAGTCGGGTATTAAGCTTAAGTATGATTGTGTTAAATCTTTTATGAATACCGATGCTTTTCAAAAGTTTAGCACTAAATATGGACTTGACTCTGAGATAGTAGCCTCCTTTTGTGAATCATTTGCTACTCATGTTGATCTCCCTAAAGAGAATTGGTTTAAATATCACCCACCTATTAAAGACGAAATTAAAGAACTGGTACCAGTTAAAGAGGAAACTATACTTTACAATGTTGATCCAGTTGTCCCTACTGCTTATATTGAGAAACCACCTTTCCCTGTTAGGATAAAGGAACATGCTAAAGTTTCAATTGTGGTCAACAAAAGTTATATTAGAACACCTAAACCTGATGAACAAATTAAGGTAGAACCTAGTATTGCTATGGTTAAGCATCTCTTAGAAGAAAATGTAGATGGGCATGTTATTTACTTCTGTGAAGAAGCTGCTAGAATTGCCAAACCTGATAAAAAGGATAAACATAGACATGTTGTTGGCATGCCCATTGTCTCAGTTAAAAATAGGAGATCACTGTTATCATGGGTTATGTGACATAGGTGCTAGCGGGAGTGATATTCCTTATTCCTTATATCAAGAAATTATGAATGACATAGCACGTGCAGAGATAGAAGACATAAATGTTACTATTAAACTTTCTAATAGAGACACTATATCACCAATTGGGATTGTTAGAGATGTTGAAGTCTTGTGTGGGAAAATAAAATACCCTACTGATTTTCTTGTTCTTGGTTCCCCACAAGATGACTTTTGTCCCATTATCTTTGGTAGACCTTTCTTGAACACCGTTAATGCTAAGATAGATTGTGAGAAACAAACTGTCGGTGTTAGTTTTGGTGATGAATCTCATGAGTTTAATTTTTCCAAGTTTAGTAGAAAGCTTCATGAAAAAGAATTGCCCAGTGCGGATGAAATAATTGGTCTTGCTTCTATTGTTGTACCACCTACTGATCCTTTAGAACAATATTTGCTAGACCATGAAAATGATTTACATATGCATGAAAGAAATGAAATAGATAAGATTTTCTTTGAACAGCGTCCTTTCCTTAAACACAATTTGCCTATTGAAACTCTAGGAGGTCCTCCTCCACCTAAAGGTGATCCTGTGTTTGAATTAAAACAATTGCCAGACACTTTCAAATATGCTTATCTTGATGAAAAGAAAATATATCCTATTATTATTAGTGCTAACCTTTCAAAACATGAAGAAGAAAGATTATTGAAAGTTCTAAGGAAGCACCGAGCTCCTATTGGATATACTCTTGATGATTTGAAGGGCATTAGTCCCACTCTATGTTAGCACAAGATTAATATGGAACCTGATGCTAAACCCGTTGTTGATCACCAACATCGGTTAAATCCAAAAATGAAGGAAGTGGTAAGAACAGAAATCTTAAAACTTCTGGAAGCAAGTATAATCTATCCCATAACTGATAGTAGATGGGTAAGTCCTGTTCACTGTGTCCCTAAGAAAGGAGGTATTACTGTTGTTCCTAATGATAAGAATTAACTTATTCCACAAAGAATTGTTACAGGTTATAGAATGGTAATTGATTTCAGAAAATTAAACAAAGCAACTAGAAAAGATCATTACCCTCTGCCTTTTATTGATCAAATGCTAGAAAGATTATCTAAGCACATACATTTTTGCTTCCTTGATGGATATTCTGGTTTTTCACAAATACTTGTTTCTCAACCTGATCAAGAGAAGACCACTTTCACTTGCCCATTGGAACTTATGCTTATAGACGCGTGTGCATTTTGGTTTATGTAATGCACCTGCTACCTTTCAAAGATGTATGACTGCTATATTCTCTGACTTTTGTGAAAATATTGTTGAGGTTTCCATGGATGACTTCTCTATTTATGGGAAGTCTTTTGATGATTGTTTGAGCAATCTTGATCAAGTTTTGCAGAGATGTGAACAAACAAATCTTGTCTTGAACTAGGAGAAGTGCCACTTTATGGTTAATGAAGGCATTGTTTTGGGTCATAAAATTTCTGAAAGAGGGATTGAAGTGGACAAAGCTAAGGTTGATGCAATTGAGAAAATGCCATGTCCTAAAGATATCAAAGGTATTCATAGTTTCCTAGGTCATGCTGGTTTCTATAGGAGATTTATCAAAGACTTTTTTAAAATTTCTAGGCCTCTTACGAATCTTTTGCAAAAGAATGTTCCTTTTGTTTTTTATGATGATTTTTTAGAAGCCTTCGAAACACTTAAGAAAGCCTTAATTTCTGCACCTATTGTTCAACCACCTGATCGGAACTTGCCTTTTGAAATTATGTGTGATGCTAGTGATTATGCTGTTGGTGTTGTTCTAGGATAAAGAGTTAATAAGAAATTGAATGTTATCCATTATGCTAGTAAAGCTCTAGACAGTGCTCAACGAAATTATGCTACTACTGAAAAGGAATTCTTAGCAGTGGTGTTTGCTTGTGATAAATTTAGATCTTACATTGTTGATTCAAAAGTAATTGTTCACACTGATCATGCTGCTATTAAATATCTTATGGAAAAGAAAGATGCTAAACCTAGACTTATTCGATGGGTTCTCTTGCTACAAGAATTTGATTTACATATCACTGATAGAAAGGGAGCTGAGAACCCTGTAGCTGATAACTTGTCTAGGCTTGAAAATGTGCTTGATGACCCTCTACCTATTGATGATAGTTTTCCTGATGAGCAGTTAGCTGCAATAAATGTTGCTCATAACACTCCTTGGTATGCTAACTATGCTAATTACATTGTTGCTAAATATTTACCACCTAGCTTTACATACCAACAAAAGAAAAAAAATCTTCTATGATTTAGGACATTACTTTTGGGATGACCCACATCTTTATAAAGAAGGAGTAGATGGTATTATTAGATGTTGTGTACCCGAGCATGAACAGGGACAAATCCTACGGAAATGTCACTCCAAAGCTTATGGAGGGCATCATGCTGGAGATAGAACTGCTCACAAGGTATTGCAATCCGGATTTTATTGGCCTACTCTCTTCAAAGATGTCCGTAAGTTCGTCTTATCTTGTGATGAATGTCAGAGAATAGGTAATATCGGTAAGCGTCAAGAAATGCCTATGAATTATTCACTTGCTATTGAACCATTTGATGTTTGGGGATTCGATTACATTGGACCTTTTCCTTCCTCTAATGGGTATACACATATTTTGTTTGATGTCGATTATGTTACTAAATGGGTAGAAGCTATTCCAACCAGTAGTGCTGATCACAACACCTCTATTAAAATGCTTAAGGAAGTTATTTTTCCTAGGTTGGAGTCCCTAGATATTTAATGACTGATGGTGGTTCACACTTTATTCATGGTGCTTTCCGTAAAATGTTGTCCAAGTATGATGTTAACCATAGAATTGCATCACCTTATCATCCTTAGTCTACTAGTCAAGTTGAACTTAGCAATAAAGAAATAAAATTAATTTTGCAAAAGACTGTCAATAGGTCCTGGAAGAATTGGTATAAGAAATTAGATGATGCACTTTGGGCTTATAGAACAACATATAAAAATCCTATGGGTATGTCTCCTTATAAAATGGTTTATGGAAATGCTTGTCATTTGCCTCTTGAGTTAGAACATAAAGCATATTGGGCAATCAAAGAACACAACTATGATTTCAAACTTGCGGTGAAAAGAGGTTATTTGATATTAGCTCATTAGATGAATGGAGAACTCAAGCTTATGAAAATGCCAAGTTGTTTAAAGAAAAAAAAACAAAAGATGGCATGATAAAAGAATTCAAAAACGTGAGTTTAAAGTCATAGAATATGTTCTTTTGTACAACTCTCGTTTCAGATTCTTTGCAGGAAAACTCCTCTCAAAATGGGAATGACCCTATTTTATCGAGGAGGTTTATCGTTCTGGAGCTATCAAAATAAATAATGCCGAATGTACTAACCCAAAGGTTATTAATGGGCAACAAATAAAACATTATATCTCAGGTACGCCAATTAGTGTTGAAAGTAATACTATCCAAACTTTGACACCGGAAGAACACATAAAAGAGTCCTTTCAGAACACTCCAGAATCGTGAAAATAAGGAGGTACGTGATACGGTAAGTAAACGGACTATGAAAAATCCGCAAAAATATTTTTTGTCAGTTTAGGAATATTTAGAAAATTAGGAAAATAAGAAACTTCCAGGAAGCATTCCCTGGTGGGCACAAGACACTAAGGCGTGTCTGGCTTGCAAGGCGCGCCCAGGTGGGTTCTGCCCACCTGGGTACCTTCCGGACTCCTTTTTCTACAGTTTGCTTGTTTCCCAAGATAAAAAATCTTTATATACCCCTCGAACCTGTTGACCACCATATCATGGAGAAATCTCTGTCCTCTTTTATTGTTGTTTTTGGTCAGATCTGTTAAGCCAGGCATCATATCTTCTCCCCCCCCCAACAATGTAGAAGAGGAAGCTTGGTTGATGAAGATTGAGCTAAAGAGAGAAGATCCCGTAGAAGCCGTCAAGGGAGACGAGAGCAAGGAGGCTACCGTAGATCAACCCCTGGTGTTCGAGAAAGCACTGTCAGCCGAGGAGGAAGAAGAAGATATCCTTAAACCTTACTATGCTCATCTTACTCCTACTGAGATTGAAGCCTTCCGCATCATTGAAACGGTTCATGTGCAAAATAAGTATCTCACCCGTGAAAATATTATTCATCAAGAGCACATCATCCACCTCCAGAGCATCATCCGTCGATTGGATAATCTCTTGATCCTTGACGACAGGATCGCTTTGATGTCGCTTGAAGCTACATCGGTATTTCCCCAAAGAGGGATGATGTAGCACAATGGCGGTAGGTATTTCCCTCAGATATGAAACCAAGGTTATCAAACCAGTAGGAGAACCAAGCAACACAACGTAAACATCACCTGCACACAAATAACAAATACTCGCAACCCTACGTGTTAAAGGGGTTGTCAATCCCTTTCGGGTAACGGTGCCAGAAAGTGGTACATGGATGGGAGAAAGTTGTAAATATTGATAGATCGAACGCCAAATAAAATAAATTGCAACAAGATATTTTTGTATTTTTAGATTTAATAGATCTGAAAATAAAAGGAAAATAAAATAGATCACGAAGGCAAATAATATGAGAAAGAGACCCGGGGCCATAGGTTTCACTAGTGGCTTCTCTCGAGAAAAATAGCAAACGATGGGTAAACAAATTACTGTTGGGAAATTGATAGAACTTCAAATAATCATGATGATATCCAGGCAATGATCATTACATAGGCATCACGTCCAAGATTAGTAGACCGACTCCTGCCTGCATCTACTACTATTACTCCACACATCGACCGCTATCCAGCATGCATCTAGTGTATTAAGTTCATGGAGAAACGGAGTAATGCAATAAGAACGATGACATGATGTAGACAAGATCTATCTATGTAGAGATAGACCCCATCGTTTTATCCTTAGTAGCAACGATACATATGTGTCGGTTCCCCTTCTGTCACTGGGATCAAGCATTGTAAGATCGAACCCACTACAAAACACCTCTTCCCATTGCAAGATAAATAGATCAAGTCGGCCAAACAAAACCCAAATATCGGAGAATAAATATGAGGCTATAAGCAATCATGCATAAAAGAGATCAAAGAAACTCAAATACTTTCATGGATATAAAAAGATAGATCTCATCATAAAATCAAAGTTCATCTGATCCCAACAAACACACCACAAAAAGAGTTACATCATATGGATCTCCAAGAGACCATTGTATTGAGAATCAAATGAGAGAGAGGAAACCATCTAGCTACTAACTACGGACCCTAAGGTCTACAAAGAACTACACACGCATCATCAGAGAGGCACCAATGGAGGTGCTGAACCCCATCCGCGATGGTGTCTAGATTGGATCTGGTGGTTCTGGACTCTGCGGCGGCTGGAATTGATTTTCGTCGACTCTCCTAGGGTTTCTGGAATATTGGGGTATTTATAGAGCAAAGAGGCGGTCCGGGGGGCATCCGAGGTGGGCACAACCCACCAGGGCACGCCTGGGCCTCCTGGCGCGCCCTGGTGGGTTGTGCTCTTGTAGCGATCCGACCTCAAACGGTTAGATCACTGTGTATAAGTGTCATCCCTAGATCGGTAATGCTGACACACACAGTACTCAGGGATTTATAATAGAGTTCAATCACACACTTATTACATTGAATGTCTCAAAAGAGAACTTATTACAATAATATGGCCGAAGGCCATCTAAATAAGATAACAGCGGAAGCTTCGAAGGTAAATGAGTCCATCAACTCCAATGGCATAGCCAAGTGCATGACAATGACCTAGCGCACTTTACTCTTTGTCTGAAAACTCTGCAACATAATATGTTGCAGCCTGTGTAGGTCAGCACATGGAATATGCTGGCAAGATAACACTATATAGCAATGAACAAGTAACAACTATAACTATATGCATATATGGCTGGTGAGGCTCTATGGTTATCATTTGCATAAAGCTAGTTTTTCCCCACAACAAAGGAATCGATTTTATTTAACTACAAAGTTTCTTGAAAACATTAGAATGGTAACCCCATCTCAATCCCAAATTAATAATCATTAACCCAACAAGTTAATTAAGTAAAGTGATGAGATCAACATAGAAGTTCAAGCACCAGATACTCAAGATGTCCATAACCGGGGACACGGCTAACCATGATTAGTTTATACACTCTGCAGAGGTTTGCACACTTTTCCCCACAAGACTCGATCGCCTCCATTGAATTGCTCGCACCGCATGATGTTTGAGAAACGGATGATCGAGACACAGTCTTTCTGAAGAGGTTTCCATAACCGATAGATAGGCCGGTACACCTACAATCCCCTACATCTGCTAGCCCATCATGGAAAGGATTCCCACAACTTACTCAACTATGCCAGAGCCCATAATGGCTTGTGGCTGCACACTGAAGTTTCTAGCATGAATAACATAATGATCCCTTTGAGCCTGGGTGGCGAACCATAGGAAAAATCACACGGATACCCCGAGATTCTCCTTTGGACAACACTGGATTTCCCTAGGTGCCCACAAAACCAATCCACCAAGATGTCCATTAAAGTAGCCACCCTAAGTAAACCCTTAGTTCATAATAATACTCTCAACTGTCATGAATCACTCAAACCAAACCACGTCTACAAGCATAGCATAGCAAAGTATAATAAGCGTAACGTAGTAACTCCCAAGGTTTGAATAAAAGGGCAATATGTAGTACCTCAACAACTACTTCCCAATACCCACAAGTTAAACAGATCCTACTTATGCAATATTTGAGGATTGAGACTAATGCATAAAAAACTGGGTAATAAGGGATATGATCAAAGTGTTACTTGCCTTGCTGATCTGAAAACCCTAGTGACTCGTAGTAGCACGCTTCGCACTCCAGAAACTATATTGTGAACAAACAATAGCATACATAAGCACTCAAGTAAGATGCAAGGGTAAAACTCAAATGAAAAGATCCAAACTGAAAGTTCAACTGAAGAGTTTCGATTTGCAAAGAGAAACAATCAACTCGGAGCAATGAAACTCAAACTACGATCAAAAGAAGTTCGAAACCATATCTGCTTGCAACCAAATTTTAATTTTTCAAAATCATGTTCAAGTTGATTATCTAGATTGGATTTGGACGAACGAGCAAAAAGTTGCGAGGGTTTGAAGATTAGGGACTAATATGTGAGAAAAGTATTCGTGGATAGGTCCCTGGCTGAAAAATAAAATAAAAAGAAAAACCTATCGAACGAACATTCGCTAACAGAACCAAACGAACGAACATTGTTTGCTACTGCGGATTAACGGATGAACATCCGCAAATTAGATCCTAACGTGAAAACCAAGAAAACTCTAACCCTAAAAATAAACAGATCTAAATCGAAGAACCGAAAAAACCCGAAAATGAACAGGCGGCCGGGACGGTTTTTATACCGGGTCACGACGACGACGGTCAACGGCGGCGGCGGAACTCCGGCAAGGCAGTGAGGCAAAGCGGCAGCGGCGGCGCAGGATGGCGACTCCGGACGGCGGCGCGTGGGCGACAGGTATATAAAGGGGGGTGCCTTGCGGGAGGGGCGGCGGCGGCTCGTGTTCGAGCCGGACACGGTGGCGGCGGCGAAGCTTGGGACTACTGTCTCGAGTCGGAGAGGGAGGCGGCGGGCGACGCGGGCCGGCCTGCTCGGCTGGGCCTTCGGCCCAGTCGGTTAGCGAACTTTTTTTAAATAAAATTCCGCCCAAAGAAAATCCTAATAAAATATAAAAAAATTCTAAAAATACCAGAAATAATTTTCATCATCTAAGCCTATAATTTAGAACAAAGTGAACATTTTTCTGGCCTAAAATGCAATTTTCAAAAATGAATTTTTTTTCTAATTCTAATAAAATAGCAAATAAAATCCAGATAAAATATAAATTTGATTTTAACATTTCTTCTCCAATATACCTCTCTTTTGAAGAAGTCATATTATCTTCTCTCTTTTATTTTTAATATTGGAAATAATTGGAGAGAAAAATATTAAAATCAAATTGATCCCCTTCTCAAATTTGAAAAAAAAATCAAATATGAAAATATGTGAAACCTCCAACTCTCTCCTTGGGTCCTTGAGTTGCTTAAGATTTCTAGGATCACAACCAAAATGCAAATAAAAATATGACATGCATACGATGACATATGTATAACATCCAAATTGAAAATTGGGATGTTACAGCTCCCCTCAGAGCACTCCCAGGCGCAGCCTTGACCCATTAGGTGTCTTCTGATCCATAAAAAATCTCCATAAATTTTCGTGGCATTTGGACTCCGTTTGGTATTGATTTTCTGCAATGTAAAAAACATGCAAAAAACAACAAGTGGCACTTGACACTATGTCAATAGGTTAGTACCAAAAAATGATATAAAATGACTATAAAATGATTATAAAACATCCGAGATTGATAATATAACAACAGGGAATAATAAAAAATTATAGATACGTTGGAGACGTATCACTGATGCGTCTCCAACTATCTATAATTTTCTTATTGTTCCATGCTATTATATTATCGTTTTTGGATGTTTAATGGGCTTTATTATACACTTTTGTATTATTTTTGGGACTAACCTACTGACCCAAGGCCCAGTGCAAATTGCTTTTTTTGCCTATTTCAGTATTTCGCAGAAAAGGAATATCAAACGGAATCCAAACGGAATGAAACCTTCGGGAGAGTTATTTTTGGAACAAATGTGATCTAGGGGACTTGAAGTAGATGTCAAGAAAGAAGCGAGGCATCCACGGGGCAGGGAGGCGCTCCTGCCCCCTGGGCGCGCCCCCCACCTCGTGGGCCCTTGCAGCTCCACCGACCTACTTCTTCCTCCTATATATTGTTGGGGAACGTAGTAATTTCAAAATTTTCCTACGCACACGCAAGATCATGGTGATGCATAGCAACGAGAGGGGAGAGTGTTGTCCACGTACCCTCGTAGACCGAAAGCGCAAGCGTTAGCACAACGCGGTTGATGTAGTCGTACGTCTTCACGATCCGACCGATCAAGTACTAAACGCACGACACCTCCGAGTTCTGCACACGTTCAACTCGATGACGTCCCTCAAACTCTGATCCAGCCGAGTGTTGAGGGAGAGTTTTGTCAGCACGACGGCGTGGTGACGATGATGATGTTCTACCGACGCAGGGCTTCGCCTAAGCACCGCTACGATATGATCGAGGTGGATTATGGTGGAGGGGGGCACCGCACACGGCTAAGAGATCAAGAGATCAATTGTTCTATCTTTGGGGTGCCCCTGCCCCCGTATATAAAGGAGTGGAGGAGGGGGAGGGACGACCCTCTCTATGGCATGCCCTAGGGGAGTCCTACTCCCACCGGGGGTAGGATTCCCCCTTTCCTAGTAGAACT
This sequence comes from Triticum aestivum, assembly GCF_018294505.1. Lineage (NCBI taxonomy): Eukaryota > Viridiplantae > Streptophyta > Magnoliopsida > Poales > Poaceae > Triticum > Triticum aestivum. The sequence continues at coordinate 223,784,583 of NC_057809.1, read as the reverse complement.
AGGAGCCCTTCCAAGTAGTAGGAGTAGGAGGGAAGGAAAGGGAAGGGAAAAGGAGAAGGAAGGAAGGGGGTGCCCCCCTCCCTAGTCCAATTCGGACCAGCCCATGGGGAGGGGTGCGGCCACCCTTTGAGGCCTTTCTCTCCTTTCCCGTATGGCCCATTAAGTCCCAATACGAATTCCCGTAACTTCCCGGTACTCCCGAAAATACCCGAATCACTCGGAACCTTTACGATGTCCGAATATAGTCGTCCAATATATCGATCTTTACGTCTCGACCATTTCGAGACTCCTCGTCATGTCCCCAATCTCATCCGGGACTCCGAACTCCTTCGGTACATCAAAACACATAAACTCATAATATAACCGTCATCGAACTTTAAGCGTGCGGACCCTACGGGTTCGAGAACTATGTAGACATGACCGAGACATTTCTCTGGTCAATAACCAATAGCAGAACATGGATTCTCATATTGGCTCCCACATATTCTACGAAGATCTTTATCGGTCAAAACCGCATAAAAACATACGTTGTTCCCTTTGTCATCGGTATGTTACTTGCCCGAGATTCGATCGTCGGTATCTCAATACATAGTTCAATCTCGTTACCGGCAAGTCTCTTTACTCGTTCCGTAATACATCATCCCGCAACTAACTCATTAGTTGCAATGCTTGCAAGGCTTAAGTGATGTGTATTACCGAGTGGGCCCAGAGATACCTCTCCGACAATCGGAGTGACAAATCCTAATCTCAAAATACGCCAACCCAACAAGTACCCTCGGAGACACCTGTGGAGCACCTTTATAATCACCCAGTTACGTTGTGACGTTTGGTAGCACACAAAGTGTTCCTCTGGTAAACGAGAGTTGCATAATCTCATAGTCATAGGAACATGTATAAGTCATGAAGAAAGCAATAGCAACAAACTAAACGATCAAGTGCTAAGCTAACGGAATGGGTCAAGTCAATTACATAATTCTCCTAATGATGTGATCCCGTTAATCAAATGACAACTCTTTGTCTATGGCTAGGAAACATAACCATCTTTGATCAACAAGCTAGTCAAGTAGAGGCATACTAGTGACACTCTGTTTGTCTATGTATTCACACATGTATCATGTTTCCGGTTAATACAATTCCAGCATGAATAATAAACATTTACCATGATGTAAGGAAATAAATAATAACTTCATTATTGCCTCTAGGGCATATTTCCTTCATATATATCCATATACACCGAAAACATCCAGGAGCACCACGAAACCCTCTTTCCACCGCTGCAACCTTCTGTACCCAAGAGATCCCATCTTGGGGCCTTTTCTGGAGCTCCGCCAGAGGGGGAATCGATCACAGAGGGCTTCTACATAAACACCATAGCCTCTTCAATGATGTGTGAGTAGTTTACCACAGACCTTCGGGTCCATAATTATTAGCTAGATGACTTCTTCTCTCTCTGTGGATCTCCATACAATGTTCTCCTCGATCTTCTTGGAGATCTATTCGATGTAACTCTTTTTGCGGTGTGTTTGTTGAGATCCGATGAATTGTGGGTTTATGATCAAGTTTATCTATGAACAATATTTGATTCTTCTCTGAAATATTTTATGTATGATTGGTTATCTTTGCAAGTCTCTTCGAATTATCATTTTGGTTTGGCCTACTAGATTGATCTTTCTTGCAATGGGAGAAGTGCTTAGCTTTGGGTTCAATCTTGCGGTGTCCTTTCCCAGTGACAGCAGGGGCAGCAAGGCACGTATTGTATTGTTGCCGTCGAGGATAAAAATATGGGGTTTATATCATATTTCTTGAGTTTATCCCTCTACATCATGTCATCTTGCCTAATGCGTTACTCTGTTCTTATGAACTTAATACTCTAGATGCATGCTGGATGGCGGTCGATGTGTGGAGTAATAGTAGTAGATGCAGAATTGTTTCGGTCTACTTGTCGCGGACGTGATGCCTATATACATGATCATGCCTAGATATTCTCATAATTATGCACTTTTATATCAATTGCTCGACAGTAATTTGGTCACCCACCGTAATACTTATGCTTTCTTGAGAGAAGCCACTAATGAAACCTATGGCCCCCTGGTCTATCTTTTATCATATAAGTTTCCAATCTATTTTACTTTGCAATCTTTACTTTCAATCTATATCATAAAAATACCAAAAATATTTATCTTATTATCTCTATCAGATCTCTCTCTCGTAAGTGACCGTGAAGGGATTGACAACCCCTTTATCACGTTGATTGCAAGGTTTTTATTTGTTTGTAGGTACGAGGGACTTGCGTGTAGTCTCCTACTGGATTGATACCTTGGTTCTCAAAAACTGAGGGAAATACTTACGCTACTTTGTTGCATCACCCTTTCCTCTTCAAGGGAAAACCAACACAGTGCTCAAGAGGTAGCAAGAAGGATTTCTGACGCCGTTGCCGGGGAGATCTACGCACAAGTCAAGACATACCAAGTACCCATCACAAACTCTTATCCCTCGCATTACATTATTTGCCATTTTCCTCTCGTTTTCCTCTCCCCCACTTCACCCTTGCCGTTTTATTCGCCCTGCTTTTGCGTTCGCTTCTTTTTCGCTCGCTTCTTGTGTGCTTGTGTGTTGGATTGTTTGTCACGATGGCTCAAGATACTAAACTGTGTGATTTTTCAAATACCAACATTAATGATTTTATTAGCACTCCGATTGCTCCTCTTACTGATGCTGAATCTTGTGAAATTATACTGCTTTACTGAATCTTGTCATGAAACATCCGTTCTCTTGCCTTCCTAGTGAAGATGCCGCTACCCATCTAAACAGCTTTGTTGATTTGTGTGATATGCAAAAGAAGAAAGATGTGGATAATGATATTGTTAAATTGAAGGTATTTCCATTTTCGCTTAGAGATCATGCTAAAACTTGGTTTTCGTCTTTGCCTAAAAATGGTATTGATTCTTGGAACAAGTGCAAAGATGCTTTTATCTCTAAGTATTTTCCTCCCGCTAAGATCATCTCCCTTAGAAACGATATTATGAATTTTAAGCAACTTGATCACGAACATGTTGCACAAGCTTGGGAGAGGATGAAATTAATGATACGTAATTGCCCTACTCATGGTTTGAAATGATCATACAACTTTTTATGTTGGATTAAATTTTGCTTCTAGAAATCTTTTAGATTCAGCCGCAGGAGGCACTTTTATGGAAATCACTTTAGGAGAAGCTACTAAACTCCTAGATAATATTATGGTTAATTATTCTCAATGGCACACCCAAAGATCTACTAGCAAAAAGGTTCATGCTATAGAAGAAATTAAGGTTTTGAGTGGAAAGATGGATGAACTTATGAAATTGTTTGCTAATAAGAGTGTTTCTTCTGATCTTAATGATATGCCTTTGTCCACTTTTATTGAGAATAATAATGAATCTATGGATGTGAATTTTGTTGGTAGGAACAATTTTGGCAACAACATGTATAGAGGAAACTTTAATAATAGGCCGTTTCCTAGTAATTCCTCTAATAATTATGGTAATTCCTACAACAATTCTGATGTAAATTATAATAAGATGCCCTCTGAGTTTGAATCTAGAATTAAAGAATTTATTAGTTTGCAAAAGAGTTTCAATGCTTCGATTGAAGAAAAAATGTCTAAGATTGATGAGTTGGATAGGAACGTGGATAGAATTTCTCTTGATGTTGATTCTTTGAAACTTAGATCTATTCCACCTAAGCATGATATCAATGAGTCTCTCAAAGCCATGAGAATTTCCATTGATGAGTGCAAAGAAAGAACCGCTAGGATGCATGCTAAAAATGACTGCTTTATAAAAGCGTGTTCTTCTAGTTTGGATGATAATAAGGATGAAGATCTAAAAGTGATTGATGTGTCTCCTATTAAATCTTTGTTTATCAATATGAATCTTCATAATGATGGGACTAGAGATGAGTCAACTTTAGTTAAAAGGCTTCCCAATGATTCGAAGTTTTTAGATCTTGATGCAAAAATTGGTAAAAGTGGGATTGGAGAGGTCAAAACTTTACATAGCAATGAACCCACTATTTTGGATTTCAATGAATTTAATTATGATAATTGCTCTTTGATAGATTGTATTTCCTTGTTGCAATCCGTGCTAAATTCTATGCATGCTTATAGTCAAAATAAAGCTTTTACCAAACATATCGTTGATGCTTTAATGCAATCTTATGAAGAAAAGCTTGAATTAGAAGTCTCTATCCCTAGAAACCTTCATTATGATTGGGAACCTACTATTAAAATTAAAATTAAAGATCATGAATGCTATGCTTTATGTGATTTGGGTGCTAGCGCTTCCACGATTCCAAAAACTTTGTGTGATGTGTTAGGTTTCCGTGAATTTGATGATTGTTCTCTAAATTTGCACCTCGCAGATTCCACTAATAAGAAACCTATGGGAAGGATTAATGATGTTCTTATTGTTGCAAATAGGAATTATTTGCCCGTAGATTTCATTGTTCTTGATATTGATTGGAATCCTACATGTCCCATTATTCTTGGTAGACATTTCCTTAGAACGATTGGTGAAATTATTGATATGAAAGAAGCGAATATTAGATTCCAATTTCCATTAAGGAAGGGCATGGAACACTTTCCTAGAAAGAAAATTAAATTACCTTATGAATCTATTATGAGAGCCACTTCTGGATTGCATACCAAAGATGATAATACCTAGATCTATTCTTGCTTTTATGCCTAGCTAGGGGCGTTAAATGATAGCGCTTGTTGGGAGGAAACCCAATTTTCTTTTTGTTTCTTGATTTTTGGTTATGTTTAGTAATAAATAATTCATATAGCCTCTTTTATATGTGGTTTTATGCTTTTAATTAGTATTTGTGCAAAGTAGAACGTTTGGGGGAAGTTTTTGCGATCTTGCTGTAAAAAACAGAAACTTTAGCACTCACGAGATTTGCTGCCATTTTTTACTGGAGAGTGCGATTAGGTTGATTATTTTTGAAGATGATTAATATACAAATTACTCACGTCCACCAATTTATTTCAGAATTTTTGGGGTTACAGAAGTATTCTAAACCTACAGATTACTACAGACTGTTCTGTTTTGGACAGATTCTGTTTTTCGTGTGTTGTTTGCTTATTTTGATGCATCTATGGCTAGTATTGGAGAGTATGAACCATAGAGAAGTTGGAATAAATTAGGTTTAACACCAATATAAATAAAGAATGAGTTCATTACAGTACATTAAGTGGTGGTTTGTTTTCTTATACTAACGGAGCTCATGAGATTTTCTGTTGAGTTTTGTGTTGTGAAGTTTTCAAGTTTTGGGTAAAGATTTGATGGATTATGGAATAAGGAGTGGAAAGAGTCTAAGCTTGGGGATGAAAAAGGCACCCCAAGGTAAAATTCAAGGACAACCAAAAGCCTGAGCTTGGGGATGCCCCAGAAGGCATCCCCTCTTTCGTCTTCTTCCATCGGTAACTTTACTTGAGGCTATATTTTTATTCACCACATGATATGTGTTTTGCTTGGAGCATCTTGTATGATTTGAGTCTTTGCTTTTTAGTTTACCACAATCATCCTTACTGTACAGACCTTTTGGGAGAGACACACATGAATTGGAATTTATTAGAATACTCTATGTGCTTCACTTATATCTTTTAGAGCACGGTGGTGGTTTTATTTTATAGAAATTATTGATCTCTCATGCTTCACTTATATTATTTTGAGAGTCCTTTAGAACAGCATGGAAATTTGCTTTGGTTATAAAATTGGTCCTATATGATAGGCATCCAGGATTGGTATAATAAAAACTATGATAAAAAGTGCATTGAATACCATGAGAAGTTTGATACTTGATAATTGTTTTGAGATATGAGGATGGTGATATTAAAGTTGTGCTAGTTGAGTAGTTGTGAATTTTAGAAATACTTGTGTTAAAGATTGCAAGTCCTGTAGCATGCACGTATGGTAACCCGTTGTGTAACAAATTTGAAACATGAGGTGTTATTTGATTGTCTTCCTTATGAGTGGCGGTCGGGGACAAGCGATGGTCTTTTCCTACCAATCTATCCCCCTAGGAGCATGCGCGTAATGCTTGGTTTTGATGACTTGTAGATTTTTTCAATAAGTATGTGAGTTCTTTATGACTAATTTTGAGTCCATGGATTATACGCACTCTCACCCTTCCATCATTGCTAGCCTCTTCGATACCGTGCATTGCCCTTTCTCACCTTGAAAGTTGGTGCAAACTTCGCCGGTGCATCCAAACCCCGTGATATGATACGCTCTATCACACATAAACCTCCTTATATCTTCCTCAAAACAGCCACCATACCTACCTATTATGGCATTTCCATAGCCATTCCGAGATATATTGCCGTGCAACTTTTCACCGTTTTATTTATGACACTTTTAACCGTTATGTGACAAAATCGGAGCATGATTTATTTATTGGTTGTCTTGCTTATGAGTGGTGGTCGGGGACGAGCGATGGTATTTTCCTACCAATCTATCCCCCTAGGAGCATGCGCGTAATACTTTGTTTCGATAACTAATAGATTTTTGCAATAAGTATGTTAGTTCTTTATGACTAATGTTGAGTCCATGGATTATACACACTCTCACCCTTCCACCATTGCTAGCCTCTCTAATACCACGCACTTTTCGCCGGTATCATACACCCACCATATACCTTCCTCAAAACAGCCACTATACCTACCTATCATGGCATTTCCATAGCCATTCTGAGATATATTGCCATGCAACTTTTCACCATTCCGTTTACTATGACATGCTCCATCCTTGTCATATTGCTTTGCATGATCATGTAGTTGACATCGTATTTGTGGCAAAGCCACCATGCATAATTTATCATACATGTCACTCTTGATTCATTGCCCTTCCCGGTACACCATCGGAGGCATTCATATAGAGTCATATTTTGTTCTAGTATCGAGTTGTAATCATTGAGTTATAAATAAATAGAAGTGTGATGATCATCATCAATAGAGCATTGTCCCAAATAAAAAAAGAGAAAGGCCAAATAAAAAAGGGAAGGCCCAAAAAAAGGAAAAAAGAAATAAAAAATGACAATGCTACTATCCTCCTTTTCCACACTTGTGCTTCAAAGTAGCACCATGATCGTTATGATAGAGAGTGTCTTGTTTTGTCACTTTCATATACTAGTGGGAATTTTTCATTATAGAACTTGGCTTGTATATTCCAACAATGGGCTTCCTCAAATGCCCTAGGTCTTCATGAGCAAGCAAGTTGGATGCACACCCACTTAGTTTCTTTTGTTGAGGTTTCATACATTTATAGCTCTAGTGGTTGCATGGAAATCCCTACTCCTTGCATTGACATAAATTGATGGGCATCTCCCTAGCCCTTTGATTAGCCGCGTCGATGTGAGACTTTCTCCTTTTTTGTCTTCTCCACATAACCCCCATCATTATATTCTATTCCACCCATAGTGCTATACCCATGGCTCACGCTCATGTATTGCGTGAAAGTTGAAAAAAGTTTGAGATTACTAAAGTATGAAACAATTGTTTGGCTTGTCATCGGGGGTGTGCATGATGAGAGCATTCTTGTGTGACGAAAATGGAGCATTCTATATGATTTTGTAGGGATGAACTTTCTTTTGCCATGTTATTTCGAGAAGACATGATTGCTTAGTTAGTATGCTTGAAGTATTATTATTTTTATGTCAATATTAAACTTTTGTCTTGAATCTTTCGGATCTGAATATTCATGCCACAATAAAGAAAATTACATTGAGAATTATGCTAGGTAGCATTCCACATCAAAAATTCTGTTTTTATCATTTACCTACTCGAGGACGAGCAGGAATTAAGCTTGGGGATGCTTGATACGTCTCCAACGTATCTATAATTTTTGGTTGTTCCATGCTATTATATTATCTGTTTTGGATGTTTAATGGGCTTTATTATACACTTTTATATTATTTTTGGGACTAACCTACTAACCCAAGGCCCAGTGCAAATTGTTTTTTTGCCTATTTCAGTGTTTCGCAGAAAAAGGAATATCAAACAGAATCCAGACGGAATGAAACCTTCGGGAGAGTTATTTTTGGAACAAACGTGATCTAGGGGACTTGGAGTAGACGTCAAGAAAGAAGCGAGGCGGCCACGAGGCAGGGAGGCGCGCCTGCCCCCTTAGGTGCGCCCCTCGTATCTCCACTGACCTACTTCTTTGTCCTATATATATATATCCATATACCCCGAAAACATCCAGGAGCCCCACAAAACCCTATTTCCACCGCCGCAACCTTCTGTACCCAAGAGATCCCATCTTGGGGCCTTTTCCGGAGCTCCGCCGGAGGGGGAATCGATCACGGAGGGCTTCTACATAAACACCATATTCTCTCCGATGATGTGTGAGTAGTTTACCACACACCTTCGGGTCCATAGTTATTAGCTAGATGGCTTCTTCTCTCTCTATGGATCTCAATACAATGTTCTCCTTGATCTTCTTGGAGATCTATTCGATGTAACTCTTTTTGCGGTGTGTTTGTCGAGATCCGATGAATTGTGGGTTTATGATCAAGTTTATCTATGAACAATATTTGATTCTTCTCTGAAATCTTTTATGTATGATTGGTTATCTTTGCAAGTCTCTTCGAATTATCAGTTTGGTTTGGCCTACTAGATTGATCTTTCTTGCAATGGGAGAAGTGCTTAGCTTTGGGTTCAATCTTGCGGTGTACTTTCCCAGTGACAGCAGGGGCAGCAAGGCACGTATTGTATTGTTGCCATCGAGGATAAAAAGATGGGGTTTATATTATATTGCTTGAGTTTATCCCTCTACATCATGTCATCTTGCCTAATGCGTTACTCTATTCTTATGAACTTAATACTCCAGATGCATGCTGGATAGCGGTCGATGTGTGGAGTAATAGTAGTAGATGCAGAATCGTTTCGGTCTACTTGTCGCGGACGTGATGCCTATATACATGATCATGCCTAGATATTCTCATAATTATGAACTTTTCTATCAATTGCTCGACAACAATCTGTTCACCCACCGTAATACTTATGCTATCTTGAGAGAAGCCACTAGTGAAACATATGGCCCCCGGGTCTATCTTTTATCATGTAAGTTTCCAATCTATTTTACTTTGCAATTTTTACTTTCAATCTATATCATAAAAATACCAAAAAAATTTATCTTATTATCTCTACCATATCTCACTCTCGTAAGTGACCGTGAAGGGATTGACAACCCCTTTATCGTGTTGGTTGCGAGGTTCTTATTTGTTTGTGTAGGTACGAGGGACTTGCGTGTAGTCTCCTACTGGATTGATACCTTGGTTCTCAAAAACTGAGGGAAATACTTATGCTACTTTGCTGCATCACCCTTTCCTCTTCAAGGGAAAACCAACGCAGTGCTCAAGAGGTAGCAATCAGCATCCCCAAGCTTAACTCCTACTCGTCCTTGAGTAATTAAGTGATAAAAACAGAATTTTTGATGTGGAATGCTGCCTATCATGTCATATCAAATTGTTTTCTTTATAGCACAGACATTTGGACTTTTATATTGTTCAAAGCAATAGTTTAGTTTTGATATGATAACTTAAATACTCAAGCATATCAACAAGCAACCATGTCTTTCAAAATATCAACGCTATAATAAGTTATCCCTAGCCCATCATGCTCAATCATTGATATAATCATGAAACACACTCTCATATAAACTACACCCAATGCTCAAGTACGATCATAGTGCCTCCTAGTTGGTGCTTTTATAAGAGAAGATGGAGACTCAAATTCAAAATAAAAATTTCATAAAATAAAATAAAGGCCCTTCGCAGAGGGAACTAGGGATTTGTAGAGGTGCCAGAGCTCAAAGCGAAAAACTTAGAGATAAAAACATTTTGGGAGGTGTGTGATAACCCACAAGTATAGGGGATCACAACAGTTTTCGAGGGTAGTGTATTCAACCCAAATTTATTGATTTAACACAAGGGGAGCCAAAGAATATTCTCAAGTATTAGCAGCTGAGTTGTCAATTCAACCACACCTAGAAACTTAATATCTGCAGCAAAGTATTTAGTAGCAAAGTAATATGATAGTAGCGGTAACGATAGCAAAAGTAACAGTATTGGGTTTGTAGTGATTGCAACAGTGGCAACGGAAAATTAACTAAGCAAAGAACAATATGTGAAAAGCTCGTAGGCAACGGACCGGTGATGGATAATTATGTCGGATGCGATTCCTCATGTAACAGTTATAACATAGGGTGACACAGAACTAGCTCGAGTTCATCAATGTAATGTAGGCATGTATTCAGAATATAGTCATACGTGCTTATGGAAAAGAACTTGCATGGCATCTTTTGTCCTACCCTCCCGTGGCAGCGGGGTCCTATTGGAAACTAAGGGATATTAAGGCCTCCTTTTAATAGAGTAATGGACCAAAGCATTAACACTTAGTGAATACATGAACTCCTCAAACTACGGTCATCACCGGTAAGTATCCCGATTATTGTCACTTCGGGGTTAACGGATCATAACACATAATAGGCGACTATAGACTTGCAAGATAGCATCAAGAACTCACATATATTCATGAAAACATAATAGGTTCAGATCTGAAATCATGGCACTCGGGCCCTAGTGACAAGCATTAAGCATAGCAAAGTCATAGAAACATCAATCTCAGAACATAATGGATACAAGGGATTAAACCCTAACAAAACTAACTCGATTACATGATAAATCTCATCCAACCCATCACCTTCCAACAAGCCTATGATGGAATTACTCACGCACGGCGGTGAGCATCATGAAATTGGTGGTGGAGGAAGGTTGATGATGATGATGGCGACGGATTCCCCTCTCCGGAGCCCCGAACAGACTCCAGATCAGCCCTCCCGAAAGATTAGGGCTTGGCGGCGGCTCCGTATCACAAAACGCGATGAATCCTTCTCTATGATTTTTTTCTCCCCGAATGTGAATATATGGAGTTGGAGTTGAGGTCAGTGGAGCACCAGGGGGCCCACAAGGCAGGGGTGCACCCAGGGGGGTTGGCGCGCCCCCAACCTCATGGACAGGGTGTGTCCCCCTGGCCTTGATTCTTTCGTCAGTATTTTTTATATATTCCAAAAATAATCTTCGTTGATTTTTAGGTCATTCCGAGAACTTCTATTTCTACACAAAAATAACACCATGACAATTCTGCTGAAAACGGCGTTAGTCTGGGTTAGTTCCATTCAAATCATGCTAGTTAGAGTCAAAACAAGGGCAAAATTGTTTGGAAAAGTAGATACGTTGGAGACATATCAACTCCCCCAAGCTTAAACTTTTGCGTGTCCTCAAGCAATTCAGTTGATAAACTGAAAGTGATAAAGAAAAACTTTTACAAACTTTGTTTGCTCTTGTTATTGTAAATATGTAAAGCCAGCATTCAAGTTTTCAGCAAAGATTATGAACTAACCATATTCACAATAACATTTAGGTCTCATGTTTACTCATATCAATGACATAATCAACTAGCGAGCAATAATAATAAATCTCGGATGACATCACTTTCTCAAAACAATCATAATAGGATATAACAAGATGATATCTCGCTAGCCCTTTCTGAGACCTCAAAACATAAATGCAGAGCACCTCTGAAGATCAAGGGCTGACTGGAAATTGTAATTCATGGTAAAAGAGATCCAGTCAAGTCATACTCAATGTAAACTAATAATAATACATGCAAATGACATCGGTGCTCTCCAACTGGTGCTTTTTAATAAGAGGATGATGACTCAACATAAAAGTAAATAGATATGCCCTTCGCAGAGGGAAGCATGATTTGTAGACGTGTTAGAGATCGATTTTGAAATAGAGATGAATAATATTTTGAGCGGTATACTTTCATTGTCAACATAACAACCGAGAGATCTCGATATCTTCCATGCTACACACATTATAAGCGGTTCCCAAGCAGAATGGTAAAGTTTATACTTCCCCACCACCAACAAGCATCAATCCATGGCTTGCCCGAAACAACGGGTGCCTCCAACTAACAACAATCCTGGGGGAGTTTTGTTTGCAATTATTTTGATTTGATTCAGCATGGGACTGGGCATCCCAGTGACCAGCCATTTTCTCGTGAGTGAGGAGCAGAGTCCACTCCTCTTGAGAATAACCCGCCTAGCATGGAAGATACAGACATCCCTAGTTGATACATGAGCTATTTGAGCATACAAAACAGAATTTCGTTTGAAGGTTTAGAGTTTGGCACATACAAATTTACTTGGAACGGCAGGTAGATACCGCATATAGGAAGGTATAGTGGACTCATATGGAATAACTTTTGGGGTTTATGGAGTTGGATGCACATGCAGTATTCCCGCTTAGTACAAGTGAAGGCTAGAAAGAGACTGGGAGGCGACCAACTAGAGAGTGAGAACAGTCATGAACATGCATTAAAATTAATCAACACTGAATGCAAGCATGAGTAGGATATAATTCACCATGAACATAAATATCATGAAGGCTATGTTGATTTTGTTTCAACTACATGCGTGAACATGTGCCAAGCCAAGCCACTCGAATCGTTCAAAGGAGGATACCACCCTATCATACCACATCACAACCATTTTAATAGCATGTAGGCACGCAAGGTAAACCATTATAAACTCCTAGCAAATTAAGCATGGCATGAGCAACTATAATCTCTAATTGTCATTGCAAACATGTTTCATTCATAATAGGCTGAATCAGGAATGATGAACTAATCATATTTACAAAAACAAGATAGGTCGAGTTCATACCAGCTTCTCTCATCTCAATCAGTCCATCATATATCGTCATTATTGCCTTTCACTTGCATAACCAAATAGTGTGGATAATAATAATAATAGTGCACGTGCATAGCACGAAGCTGGAATCTGCAAGCATTCAATACAAGGGAGAAGACAAGGTAATATGGGCTCTTTGTTAGATTAACAATAATGCATATAAGAGCCACTCAACATTTTCATTATGGTCTTCTCCTCTCGACCCCCAAAGAAAAGAAAAGAAATAAAACAATTTACATGGGAGAGCTCCCAACAAGCAAAAGAAGAACGAGAAATCTTTTTAGGTTTTCTTTTTAGTTACTACTACTACAGGCATGGAAAGTAAACTAGCTAAAAGCTACAACTATTTTTTTTTTGTTTTTTAAGGTTTTTCCAACACACAAGAAGAAAGCTTAAAATGAAATTAAACTAGCATGGATAGTACAATGAAAAAGTATGAGCACCGACATCTGGCATGAGTGTGTGAACATGAATGTAATGTCGGTGAGAGATACATACTCCCCCAAGCTTAGGCTTTTGGCCTAAGTTGGTCCATGCCCACAGATCGAAGTTGTAGCTGGGGTCGTACTGAGATGCAGCGGCAATTGCCTCATGAGCTGCAGCTTGGAGGCAAGCTGCCTCCGTCCTCCTCTCATACTCGTTCGCCTCCTCCCTGGTTATAATATATATCCTTTTTGCCTGAAAGTTAAAGAAACCAGGAGCAGGGGGCAACATGGACAGTGCGACGCCTGTCAAAGATTAGTCGGTATTGGAGGAACTGTTCGTTCCTCTCAACAAACTGATGACGAACCATATCATTATAATCTACATAAGCAGGAGGCAACTCCATATCATTTCCATGTATGGGTACCTCAAGAAAATTAGCTAAACGGGTTGTGTAAATTCCATTGAACAAATCTCCATTAATATTGTTATTATGCAACCTACGTGCAACAATGGCCCCAAGTTATATTGTCTATCTCCTAATACAACACTCCTGAGAACACTAAGATCCGGAACACACATATGACATGCCTCATCCCTACCTTTTTATGCATCTACCTATAAAGAGAGCAAAATAATGTATGGCAGGAAAATGAATGCTCCCTATGGTAGCTTGTGTTATTTCTCTAGATCCCCCCACAGTGATACTAGCAAGAAATTATTAAGGTTTAAAACTAATCCCGAAGGTAAATGTAGAGGTAGCGTGCCGACGGCGATCACATTGACCTTGGAACCATTCCCGACGCGCATCGTCACCTCGTCCTTTGCCAGTCTCCGCTTATTTCGTAGCCCCTGCTTTGAGTTACAAATGTGAGCAACTGCACCGGTATCAAATACCCAGGAGCTACTACGGGTACTAGTAAGGTACACATCAATTACATGTATATCATATATACCTTTCGTTTTGCCGGCCTTCTTGTCTGCTAAGTATTTGGGGCAGTTCCGCTTCCAGTGACCACTTCCCTTGCAATAAAAGCACTCAGTCTCGGGCTTGGGTCCATTCTTTGGCTTCTTCCCAGCAGCTTGCTTGCCGGGCGCGGCAACTCCTTTGCCGTCCTTCTTGAAGTTCTTTTTACCCTTGCCCTTCTTGAACTTAGTGGTTTTATTCACCATCAACACTTGATGTTCCTTCTTGACTTCTACCTCTGCTGATTTCAGCATTGAAAATACCTCAGGAATGGTCTTTTCCATCCCTTGCATATTGAAGTTCATCACAAAGCTCTTGTAGCTTGGTGGAAGCGACTGGAGGATTCTGTCAATGACCGCATCATCCGGGAGATTAACTCCCAGCTGAGTCAAGCGGTTATGTAACCCAGACATAGTGAGTATGTGCTCACTGACAAAACTATTTTCCTCCATCTTACAGCTGAAGAATTTGTCAGAGACTTCATATCTCTCGACCCGGGCATGAGCTTGGAAAACCATTTTCAGCTCTTCGAACATCTCATATGCTCCATGTCTCTCAAAACGCTTTTGGAGCCCCAGCTCTAGGCTGTAAAGCATGCCGCACTGAACGAGGGAGTAGTCATCGGCACGTGTCTGCCAAGCGTTCATAACGTCTTGGTTCTGTGGGACGGGTGCGTCACCTAGCGGTGCTTGTAGGACATATTCTTTCTTAGCAGCTATGAGGATGATCCTCAGGTTCCGGACCCAGTCTGTATAGTTGCTGCCATCGTCTTTCAGCTTGGTTTTCTCTAGGAACGCGTTGAAGTTGAGGACTACGTTGGCCATTTGATCTACAAGACATATTGCAAAGATTTTTTAGACTAAGTTCATGATAATGAAGTTCATCTAATCAAATTATTCAATGAACTCCCACTTAGATAGACATCCCTCTGCTAGTCATCTAAGTATAACATGATCCGAGTCGACTAGGCCGTGTCCGATCATCACGTGAGACGGACTAGTCAATGTTGGTGAACATCTTCATGTTGATCGTATTTTCTATACGACTCATGCTCGACCTTTCGGTCTTCTGTGTTCCGAGGCCATGTCTATACACATGCTAGGCTCGTCAAGTCAACCTAAGTGTTTGCATGTGTAAATCTGTCTTACACCCGTTGTATGTGAACATTTGAATCAAACACCCGATCATCACGTGGTGCATTGAAACAATGAACTGTCGCAACGGTGCACAGTTAGGGGGAACACTTTCTTGAAATTATTATGAGGGATCATCTTATTTACTACCGTCGTTCTAAGTAAACAAGATGCAAAAACATGATAACATCACATGCAATCAAGTAATAATAGTGACATGATATGGCCAATATCACATAGCTCCTTTGATCTCCATCTTGGGGCTCCATGATCATCTTGTCACCGGCATGACACCATGATTTCCATCATCATGATCTCCACCATTGTGTCTCCATGAAGTTGCTCCCCAACTATTACTTCTACTACTATGGCTAACGCGTTTAGTAATAAAGTAAAGTAATTTACATGGCGTTTCTCAATGACACGCAGGTCATACAAAAATTAAAGACAACTCCTATGGCTCCTGCCGGTTGTCATACTCATCGACATGCAAGTCGTGATTCCTATTACAATAGCATGAACGTCTCATACATCACATATAGATCATTCATCATTCATCACAACCTTGGCCATATCATATCACAAAGCACTTGCTGCAAAAACAAGTTAGACGTCCTCTAATTGTTGTCGCAAGTTTTACGTGGCTGAAGTAGGGTTCTAGCAAGAACGTTTTCTTACCTACGTGAAAGCCACAACGTGATTTGTCAACTTCTATTTACCCTTCATAAGGACCCTTTTCATCGAATCCGCTCCAACTAAAGTGGGAGAGACAGACACCCGCCAGCCACCTTATGCGACTAGTGCATGTTAGTCGGTGGAACCGGTCTCACGTAAGCGTACGTGTAAGGTTGGTCCGGGCCGCTTCATCCCACAATACCGCTGAAGCAAGATAAGACTAGTAACGGCAAGAAAGTTGACAACATCTACGCCCACAACAAATTGTGTTCTACTCGCACAAGAAGAACTACACATAGACCTAGCTCATGATGCCACTGATGGGGAACGTTGCAGAAAACAAAAAATTTCCTACGGTTTCACCAAGATCCATCTATGAGTTCATCTAGAAACGAGTGGTCGGATGCATCTACATACCTTTGTAGATCGCGAGCGGAAGCGTTCAAAGAACGAGGATGAGGTAGTCGAACACGACGTGATCCAAATCACCGGAGATCCTAGCACCGAACGGACGGCACCTCCGCGTTCAACACACGTACGGTCAGCGTAACGTCTCCTTCTTCTTGATCCAGCAAGAGGGAAAGAGAGGTTGAGGAAGATGGCTCCACCAGCAGCACGACGGCGTGGTGGTGATGGAGCTGCAGTACTCCGTCAGGGCTTCGCCAAGCACTATGGAGGAGGAGGAGGTGTTGGAGAGGGAGAAGGAGGCAACCAAAGGTGTGGATGAAAAGCCCTCCTTCCCCCACTATATATAGGAGGGCCAAGGGGGGGGGGCGCCGGCCCTAGGAGATCCAATCTCCTAGGGGGGCGGCGGCCAAGGGAGGTTTCCCTCCCCCCCAAGGCACCTAGGAGGTGCCTTCCACTAGTGGGACTCTTCCCTTTTGTGAACCCTAGGTGCATGGGCCTCTTGGGGCTGGTGCCCTTGGCCCATGTAGGCCAAGGTGCACCCCCTACAGCCCATGTGGCCCCCCGGGGCAGGTGGACCCACCCGGTGGACCCCCGGGACCCTTCCGGTGGTCCCGGTACAATACTGATAACCCCGAAACTTGTCCCGATGGCCCAAATAGCACTTCCTATATATAATTCTTTACCTCCGGACCATTCCGGAACTCCTCGTGACGTCCGGGATCTCATCCGGGACTCTGAACAACATTCGGGTTACTGCATATACATATCCCTACAACCCTAGCGTCACCGAACCTTAAGTGTGTAGACCCTACGGGTTCGGGAGACATGCAGACATGACCGAGACGACTCTCCGGTCAATAACCAACAGCGGGATCTGGATACCCATGTTGGCTGCCACATGCTCCTCGATGATCTCATCGGATGAACCACGATGTCGAGGATTCAAGCAACCCCGTATACAATTCCCTTTGTCAATCGGTATGTTACTTGCCCGAGATTCGATCGTCGGTATCCCAATACCTCATTCAATCTCGTTACCGGCAAGTCACTTTACTCGTACCGTAATGCATGATCCCGTGACCAGACACTTGGTCACTTTGAGCTCATTATGATGATGCATTACCGAGTGGGCCCAGTGATACCTCTCCGTCATACGGAGTGACAAATCCCAGTCTTGATCCGTGTCAACCCAACAGACACTTTTGGAGATACCCGTAGTATACCTATATAGTCACCCAGTTACGTTGTGATGTTTGGTACACCCAAAGCACTCCTACGGTATCCGGGAGTTACACGATCTCATGGTCTAAGGAAAAGATACTTGACATTGGAAAACTCTAGCAAACGAACTATACGATCTTGTGCTATGTTTAGGACTGGGTCTTGTCCATCACATCATTCTCCTAATGATGTGATCTTGTTATCAATGACATCCAATGTCCATAGTCAGGAAACCATGACTATCTATTGATCAACGAGCTAGTCAACTAGAGGCTTACTAGGGACATGTTGGTGTCTATTATTCACACATGTATTACGATTTCCGGATAACACAATTATAGCATGAATAAAGACAATTATCATGAACAAGGAAATATAATAATAATGCTTTTATTATTGCCTCTAGGGCATATTTCCAACAGATTTTATTACGCCATTAGGGCACAATGATCGCGGGACATGGGGGAGTGGGCACAGTTGATCCCCACGTTCCCCCCACGCCACGCCTCCTCGGCTCCGCCACGCCGGTCTATAAGTAGGGGGAGGAGGGGGAGAGACAGGGGTTCGCACGCTCTCCCTCGCTTCGCCCCTCCTCGTCTTCCTTCTTCTTCTTCTTGCCGCCGCAGCCACCCACCGCTGCGCCGTTCCGCCGCCGCATCGTCTTGCTCCCATGGCGCTGTTGAGCTCGTGGGATGGCTCCAACGTCCACGAGGACCACGTCGAGTTCCTCCGCCAGACGCGATGCCTGCCCGGCGAGAAGTTCGTGCGGGTTCGTCAAGCGCCGGAGAAGGAGATTTCGCCAGCACCGGAGGAGGGCGAGCGGGTGATCTTCCGCTCGCACTGCCTGCGCGGCTTCGGCCTTCCGGCGAGCGGGTTCCTTCGAGCCTTTATCGAATTCTACAACCTCCAGCCGCATCACCTCACGCCCAATGCGGTGCTGCTGCTGTCGGCCTTCGTCACCCTGTGCGAGGGCTTCCTTGGGGTCCTCCCCACGCTCGAGCTCTGGGGGGAATTCTTCCAGAGCAAGCTCGGCACCGTCGTCGCGGGCGTGCCCGCCCCCTGCGGAGCCTATATTGCCATGAGGCGGTCGGGCGAGAACAACCCGTTCCCGCCCATCCCGCTGATCCAGTCGGTGAAGCTCTGGCAGAAGTCTTACTTTTACGTGAAGAACGTCGCGCAGCAAGGCGACTACGTCAACCTGCCAGCTTATGAAGCCGGCCCGCCGGCTGGGAGGCGACCTTCGTGGAGCTACCGGGCCAGGTCGTTGTCTCAGGCCGGGAACGCAGCCGTCTCCCGGCTTCGGGTGATGATCCAGTCGGAGGGCCTGACCGGAGCCGACTTGGTGGCCGCCTTCATGGAGCGCCGGGTACTTCCCCTCCAAAGCCGGCCTCACATGATTTGTCAGATGAGCGGCCGCTTCGACCCATGTCGGCTGAGCACCAGGGAGATGCCTCATGCAGAGGTGTCTTACATGGTGAACTATATCTCCAACTACAAGCTCGCCGAGGACTGGCGATACGGCAAGGAGCCGTACTCTCGCGCCAACCCTCCGCCTGTCGTAAGTTTTTCCTTCTTCTCTTCCGTTGGTAGCCGGCCTCATGATAGCCGACTTCTGATTAGTTGGTTCTCCCTTGGCAGAACCCTCTCCTTCCGCCGACGACCGTGGCCGCAGGGGTAGAGCGTTAGCTCCTCCCCGACCGCATGGTGGACGACGCCGACGACCCGGACCTGGGTGCGGCCGCCATGGAAGACGCCATTGTGGGGGAAAGCAACGAGGCCGGAGGCACGGGGCTCACGGCCGGCTTCGAGGACTGGCTGGACGATGCCGAGGTCGAAGTCGCCCCGCGCCGCTAGCCGGCACCTGATCATCAAGGCACGAACTCGTCCGCCGCATCGGCCGCCTGTGGCGGCTCGCAGAAGCGCCGGGCCGCGTCAATCCTCTTCGGCAGCCGGCCGAAGAAATCCAAGGCTTCCACAGCGGCGACCAAGCGAGATGAGGCGGCCGCGAAGGCGGCCCGCTTCCGCAAGGCGGTGAAACAGCCGCAGGAGATCTCGGCGTAAGTCGTCGAATGCTTTGTATATGTATTTTTTGTTGTCCCTTTCGACCGAAACTCTTCTAAACCCCTTTGCTCACCGGACAGGGCACCGCTTTCCCTTGAGCGGGGTCCGGGCGGCTCTGTAGTCGGGCCGACTGGAGGGTCTTCAGGCTCCCGTCGCGTGGATCCCCGTGCCGACCTTAGGGAGGCCACGGAGTGGAACGCACGGGAGGCGCGGGAGGAGCGGGAGGCGGCGGAGCGGAGGACCGCCCAGGCAACGAAGGAGCAAGCCGACGCGGCGGCTAAGGCCCGGGCGGACGCGGCAGCCGCGGAGACGGAGGCGGAAGCCTCGCACAAACCGCCTCCGCTGCTCGTCATTCCCCTCCGCGCCGTGGCCCCCAACATCCCTGCGCCTCCGTTGGAGGAGGTCGACCAATAACCGCCGGTGATGGAGAGGAGGGAGGTCCATGTGGCCTCCGTGGAAGGGACGCCGCAGACAGCACCGACTGGGGCGGGCCAAAGCGGCCAATCCGCTGCGGCGCCAAAGCAGCCGGCTGGGGGTGAGCCGGAAGCAGGAGCCGGCCTCGAGGTGCAGCCGGCAATGCGACGATGTGCAGGGGGAGGCACCACTGCACCGGAGCCGCACCGAGTTACGGGTGCCAGCCAGACGGCGGAGGCCCTGGAGGCGGCCAGCACCGGCACATCCGAGTGGACTCCCAGCGGGGGGACGGGCGAGCTGAACGTGGCGGCCCAAGAGGTTCGGAACCGGCTTCAGGCCCAAGCCGCCTCGCTGCAGCAATACACCCAGGAGTTCCTTGCGACACGGGCCGTCATCCGGGTGAGTCTTCTGACCTGGGTTGTTTTTGCTCTTTGATTATTTCCGTGGGGGCGCATCAGTGCACCCACTGGGTGTAGTCCCCGAGATCCGGGCCGACTGCTGAGCAGTCGGGTCGGATCTTTCTTGACGACTATCTTATTCTCGCCTCCTGTCTACTCTTCCAGGAGTATCATAACCTCCGCGCTGCCGCCTTCAACTCCCAGGCTCAGGAGCTGAGCCGGAGAACCGAAGACCTGATCAGCAGCCGGAGTGCATACTTGGTTTCGTTCATCTCCTGTGGGGGCGCGTTAGCGCACCCACTGGGTGTAGTCCTAGAGATTCGGGCCAACTGCTGAGCAGTCGGGTCGGATCTTCCCTGACGACTTCACCTTATTGGTTTTTCTTTTGTCTTTCGTGCTCGCAGGAGCCAATGCTGACTTGAGGGGGCAGCTCAGCGAGGCGCAGGCCGCCCTTCGCGCCAAGGAAACCAAGTACGACGCCTTGGTCCTGGAGCGTGAACGCCTAGCCAAGAAGCTGGCTGACCAGGAGGAGAGCCACAAGGCGGCCCTGAAGAAGGCATAGGATAACGAAGCCGCCCTGAAGGCCGAGTTCGAGACTGAAGCGGCGAGCTGGGCTAAGACCAGGCAAGCGCTGAATGAGGGCTTCGGCCGTATTGAGGATTTGATCGACGGTAAGCTGCCTTCCTCGCTCCTTGGTTGCCCCTTGCCGCCTGATTTGTGTTCTGACTTGTGGTGCTTTTTGTTCTCCGCGTAGACTACTTTCCCGGCTACTCCGTCTTCGCCGCCCAAACCATCGAGGCCCATTGTGAAGCGCGCCGGCAGAGGGGGGCTGAAGTCGCGCCGGACGCGAGTCGGACGCTCGAAGAGCAACTCTTGGCGGTCCAAGCCTGACTGCAGCCGGCACATCATATGCTCCGCCACCTCCAGCGCGCCGGAGCACAGGTGTTGGCCGCCCTCTGGCCAGGCGAGACGATTCCCCGCACCCCAGGCCGGACTGCCGACTAGCTGGAGGTTGCGGTTGGCCGCTTCGAGGCCTGGAAGGCATCGGCAGCCCGGCTTGGAGCTGGGCGGGCGCTGGAGTTCGTCCGAGCTTGGTATCCGGGGCTAAACCTGGACCAGCTGCACACCTGGCGGCTGGAGGCCAACGAAGAGCCGGAGGAGGTGCGGCCGGCTATCGCTCAGCGCGCTTCGACGATCACCGAGTGTACTGACATCAGTGTCTTGGCTCCGGAAATTAATGATGACGGTGTTGCCCAGCCGGAGGAGTGGTTTGGGCTGGACCCGGCAGCGGGTGAAGACTCGGCAGAGGAGATCGCCTCCAGCGATGAAGGCGAAGACGACGAAGGAGAGCAGGGCGAAGACGTTGAGCCGGCCGGTGAAGCGGCCAGCCGGCCTCAGCCTGATCGTGCCTCTAGCAACAAGGCGCGGGCTAGCACGCCCTCTGTGGAAGGCGGTGATCATGCCGAGGTTCGTCAGCCGGCCACTCCTCCAGCCGGCACTGCCGTCTCCACCGACCTGCCCGGCTCGTCAGTCGCTCCCCCGGCTTAATCTGCCATCCTCGTTTTTTCCTACTTGTTGCCTTCTGAACAATTTTATTAAGCTTTCGCAGTTCCACCCACTGGGGGTGTATCCAAACTATGTTGAATGCTGGCCTCTTGAAGGTCTTTTATGTAAATATGATTGTGTGCATGTTTGGTTTTCATTCACGTATGCTTTTTATCCTTAGGCTGTTTCCTTTGCCGCCTTCCCCTTTTGGGGAGGCAAGTACTCGAGCTTTCTTGGACTGAAGTGAGGTGAATGGAAGCCGGCCAGCCGGCTACTCTGGTAGTCGGTTGGTGGTGGGAGAAAAACCGGCTTTTGTTATATTAGTCCATTAGTCCCTAGCCGTTTTTCGTGTGGGCGTCCTTTCTTGCTTTTAACTCTTGCCAGCCGGACAGTCGGTTCTTCAAACTGCGACTTTTGGCAAGAGAAGGCTTGGGTGCCGGCACACTACTTGTCTGACCGCGGGTAGGACTTCTAATATAACTCTAGGCGGCCAGTCCCCGGGCCGACTAGTCGAACCCGGTGCCGGACGAAAAGAGTAAATATAATGACAAGGTCATAAGCATGATATTCTTCATTCATAGATAAAAGATGGCAGTCCCCGAGCTCTCCTCGGGGGGCCTATTGTCTCATACTTAGTACAAAAGTTAGCGTGATACATACTGCATTTCAACTGTAAAATCTTCGGAGGAGGTTGGCGTTCCATGGTCGTTCCGACTCCTTGCCGGAGTCATCTCTCTTTCGTGCCTTCGGCTTCTGCGCGTCGATTAGGTAGTAGGAGTCGTTGCCTAAAGCTCTGCTGATGACGAAGGGGCCCTCCCAAGGGGCCGAGAGCTTGTGCTGGCCGGCTGTTTGCTGGATCAGCCGGAGCACAAGATCACCCTCTTGGAAGGATCTTGGCTTGACCTTCCGGCTGTGGTAGCGGCGCAGGACCTGCTGATAGATGGCGGACTGGCTGAGGGCTAACAGCCGGCCCTCTTCCAGCAGGTCGACGCCGTCTTCTCGTGCTTCCTTGGCCTCCGCCTCCGAGTACATGGCTACCCGAGGTGAGTCGAACTCGATGTCGGTTGGGATGACCTCCTCGGCGCCATACACGAGGAAGAAAGGAGTGAAGTTGGTTGACTTGTTTGGAGTAGTGCGCAGACTCCAGAGGATAGCCGGCAGCTCATCGAGCCAACAGCCGGGTGAACGCTCCAGTGGTACGACCAGTCGGGGCTTGATGCCGGAAAGGATGAGGTCGTTGGCTCGCTCGACCTGGCCGTTTGACTGCGGGTGGGCGACGGACACTAAGTCCAGCCAGATGCCTTGCGTCGCGCAGAAACGTGCCAAGGCTCCCTTGGCGAAATTCGTGCCATTGTCAGTGATGATGCTGTGTGGCACGCCGTACCGAGTTGTTATATCTGCGATGAATGTTACGGTAGTCGGCCCATTCAGCTTCTTGATCGGCTTTGCCTTAATCCACTTGGTGAATTTGTCTACGGCGACAAGCAAATGTGTCATGCCGCCGCGCGCCATCTTGAATGGGCCCACCATGTCTAGTCCCCAAACGGCGAAGGGACAAGTGAGGGGGATGGTCTTGAGTGCTGAAGCCGGCATGTGTTGCTTGGAGCTGAAGAGTTGGCACCCTTTGCAATGTTTAACTAACTCCTTGGCATCATCCAAAGCAGTCGGCCAAAAGAAACCATGGCGGAAGGCCTTGGCGACGAGTGATCTTGAGGCCGCATGGTGGCCGCATTTTCCTTGGTGGATGTCTCTGAGGATTGCAATGCCCTTCTCTTGCTTGACGCATCGCTGGAGGACTCCAGTGACACTGCGCTTGACGAGCTCTCTGTTGATGATTGTGTATGCTCCGGCTCGGCGTTGGACTTGTCTTGCCTCTGTTTCAGCAACCGGCAGGTCTTGGTTTATTAGGAAGTTGAGGATGGACTGAGCCCATGATGGAGCTGCGACTTCTTCTATTGCCAATGTGGCTACTGCGACCAGGGCGGGCGGGCTGGGTGGTGAAATGCTGGAGTCGGCCGCCGGCTGTTGTGTTGGTGCAGTCCCCGGGCCGACTACCGCAGTCCCCGAGCCGGGTGTGGCAGTCCCCGGGTCGGGCGTAACTAGGAAGTCCCCGAGCCGCCTACTGACGTCCCTGGGCCGACTATCGAAGTCCCCGGGTCACCTGCTTGGTTCTTCGAGCCAGACCCGGCCGCGTCGGGGTCAGGCAGCATGAAGATGGAATCGGACTCTGGAGACGGCTTGATAGACGGCTTGAGGAGGCGTTGTAGAGAGACACCGGTTGGTATTGCTTGCCGGGTGGAGCCTATTCGAGCCAGAGCATCAGCTGGCTCGCGGTACGTGGAGGAACTCGCATCCTTCAAAATACCCACTGATTTGTTGAACGAGGAAGCGGTAGCTTGCCATATTTGCGTCCTTGGCATCCCAGTCGCCGGATGATTGCTGGACCACCATGTCCGAGTCGCCATAACATAGGATCTGGCGAATGCCGAGCTCTTTGGCAAGCCGGAGCCCGTGTATGAGCGCCTCGTACTCGGCCACATTGTTGGAGGTGGCAAAGTGAATTTGCAGCGTGTATCTGAGCTTGTCGCCTTTGGGAGAGGTGAGGACGACGCCGGATCCCAAACCGGTGCTCATCTTGGACCCATCGAAGTGCATATGCCAATGAGTGGAGTTGGGAGCCGGCGGTAGGTACTGGGTCTCGGCCCAGTCGACGAGGAAGTCGGCCAATGCCTGGGACTTGATGGCGGTGCGGGGCTGGTAGAAGATCATGTAAGGGGCCAGCTCGATGGCCCATTTCGCCACCCGGCCGGATGCATCCCGGCTGCCTATGATCTCGGCCAGCGGGGCGGTGCATACGACCGTGATGGGACACTCTTGGAAGTAGGGCTTCAGCTTCTTGGCGGTGAAGTACACGCCATAGCACATCTTTTGGTAGTGCGGGTAGTTCTGCTTCGAGGCGGACAGTACCTCGCTCAAATAGTACACCGGCCTCTAGACCGGCTGGGCTCGGCCCTCTTCTGGGCATTGGACTACGATGACGGTGCTGACCACCCGGCTGGTTGCGGCGATGTAGAGGAGCATGTGTTGGAAATATGCCCAAAGCGAATGTTCCAACTCCGAGATGCTTGCACCAGCCCATAAATCGAGCGTTGGAGCTTGCACACCTTGTTAGCATTCTTAGGATCGACAAAACCTTCCGGCTGCATCATATACAATTCTTCCTTAAGGAAACCATTAAGGAATGCCGTTTTGACGTCCATTTGCCATATTTCATAATCGTAGAATGCGGCAATTGCTAACATGATTCAGACGGACTTTAGCTTCGCTACCGGTGAGAAAGTCTCATCGTAGTCAACCCCTTGAACTTGTCGATAACCCTTAGCGACAAGCCTAGCTTTATAGATGGTCACATTACCATCCGCATCTGTCTTCTTCTTAAAGATCTATTTATTTTATATGGCTCGCCGTTCAACGGGCAAGTCAGTCAAAGTCCATACTTCATTTTCATACATGGATCCTATCTCGGATTTCATGGCTTCTAGCCATTTGTCGGAATCCGGGCCCGCCATCGCTTCTTCATAGTTCGAAGGTTCACCGTTGTCCAACAACATGATTTTCAAGACAGGGTTGCCGTACCACTCTGGTGCGGAACGTGTCCTTGTGGACCTATGAATTTCAGTAGGAGCTTGATCAGAAATATCTAGATCATCATCATTAACTTCCTCTCTATTCGGTGCAGGCACCTCAGGAACATTTTCTTGAGTTGCACCATTTTCCGGTTCAAGAGGTAATACTTCATCAAGTTCTACTTTCCTCCCACTTACTTCTTTTGAGAGAAACTCTTTCTCTAGAAAGAATCCATTCTTGGCAACAAAGAACTTGCCTTCGGATTTGAGGTAGAAGGTATACCCAACAGTTTCTTTAGGGTATCCTATGAAGACGCATTTTTCCGACTTGGGTTCGAGCTTTTCAGGTTGAAGTTTCTTGACATAAGCATCGCATCCCCAAACTTTTAGAAATGACAACTTAGGTTTCTTACCAAACCATAATTCAAACGGTGTCGTCTCAATGGATTTCGACGGAGCCCTATTTAAAGTGAATGCGGCAGTCTCTAAAGCATAGCCCCAAAAAGATAGCGGTAAATCGGTAAGAGACATCATAGATCGTACCATATCTAATAGAGTGCGATTACGACGTTCGGACACACCATTACGCTGAGGTGTTCCAGGCGGCGTGAGTTGTGAAACTATTCCACATTTTCTTAAGTGTGTGCCAAATTCGTGACTCAAGTATTCTCCTCCATGATCTGATCGTAGAAACTTGATTTTCCTGTCACGTTGATTCCTTGAACTTTTCAAAGGTTTCAGACTTGTGTTTCATTAAGTAGATGTACCCATATCTACTCAAATCATCAGTGAGGGTGAGAACATAACGATAGCCACCGCGAGCCTCAACACTCATTGGACCGCACACATCAGTATGTATGATTTCCAATAAGTTGGTTGCTCGCTCCATTGTTCCTGAGAACGGAGTCTTGGTCATCTTACCCATGTGGCATGGTTCGCACGTGTCAAATGATTCGTAATCAAGAGACTCTAAAAGTCCATTTGCATGGAGCTTCTTCATAAGTTTGACACCTATGTGACCAAGGCAGCAGTGCCACAAGTATGTGGGACTATCATTATCAACTTTACATCTTTTGGTACTCACATTATGAATATGTGTAGCATTACGCTCGAGATTCATTAAGAATAAACCATTCAACATAGGAGCATGACCATAAAACATATCTCTCATATAAATAGAACAACCATTATTCTCGGATTTAAATGAGTAGCCATCTCGAATTAAACGAGATCCCGATACAATGTTCATGCTCAAAGCTGGCACTAAATAACAATTATTAAGGTTTAAAACTAATCCCGAAGGTAAATGTAGAGGTAGCGTGCCGACGGCGATCACATTGACCTTGGAACCATTCCCAACACGCATCGTCACCTCGTCCTTTGCCAGTCTCCGCTTATTCCGCAGCCCCTGCTTTGAGTTACAAATGTGAGCAACTGCACCGGTATCAAATACCCAGGAGCTACTACGGGTACTAGTAAGGTACACATCAATTACATGTATATCATATATACCTTTCGTTTTGCCAGCCTTCTTGTCTGCTAAGTATTTGGGGCAGTTCCGCTTCCAGTGACCACTTCCCTTGCAATAAAAGCACTCAGTCTCGGGCTTGGGTCCATTCTTTGGCTTCTTCCCAGCAGCTTGCTTGCCGGGCGCGGCAACTCCTTTGCCGTCCTTCTTGAAGTTCTTTTTACCCTTGCCCTTCTTGAACTTAGTGGTTTTATTCACCATCAACACTTGATGTTCCTTCTTGACTTCTACCTCTGCTGATTTCAGCATTGAAAATACCTCAGGAATGGTCTTTTCCATCCCCTGCATATTGAAGTTCATCACAAAGCTCTTGTAGCTTGGTGGAAGCGACTGGAGGATTCTGTCAATGACCGCATCATCCGGGAGATTAACTCCCAGCTGAGTCAAGCGGTTATGTAACCCAGACATAGTGAGTATGTGCTCACTGACAGAACTATTTTCCTCCATCTTACAGCTGAAGAATTTGTCGGAGACTTCATATCTCTCGACCCAGCCATGAGCTTGGAAAACCATTTTCAGCTCTTCGAACATCTCATATGCTCCATGTCTCTCAAAACGCTTTTGGAGCCCCGGCTCTAGGGTGTAAAGCATGCCACACTGAACGAGGGAGTAGTCATCGGCACGTGTCTGCCAAGCGTTCATAATGTCTTGGTTCTGTGGGACGGGTGCGTCACCTAGCGGTGCTTGTAGGACATATTCTTTCTTGGCAGCTATGAGGATGATCCTCAGGTTCCGGACCCAGTCCATATAGCTGCTGCCATCGTCTTTCATCTTGGTTTTCTCTAGGAACGCGTTGAAGTTGAGGACTACGTTGGCCATTTGATCTACAAGACATATTGCAAAGATTTTTTAGACTAAGTTCATGATAATGAAGTTCATCTAATCAAATTATTCAATGAACTCCCACTTAGATAGACATCCCTCTGCTAGTCATCTAAGTATAACATGATCCGAGTCGACTAGGCCGTGTCCGATCATCACGTGAGACGGACTAGTCAACGTTGGTGAACATCTTCATGTTGATCGTATCTTCTATACGACTCATGCTCGACCTTTCGGTCTTCTGTGTTCCGAGGCCATGTCTATACACATGCTAGTCTCGTCAAGTCAACCTAAGTGTTTGTTTGTGTAAATCTGTCTTACACCCGTTGTATGTGAACATTTGAATCAAACACCCGATCATCACGTGGTGCATTGAAACAATGAACTGTCGCAATGGTGCACAGTTAGGGGGAACACTTTCTTGAAATTATTATGAGGGATCATCTTATTTACTACCATCGTTCTAAGTAAACAAGATGCAAAAACATGATAGACATCACATGCAATCAAATAATAATAGTGACATAACTCCTTTGATCTCCATCTTGGGGCTCCATGATCATCTTGTCACCGGCATGACACCATGATCTCCATCATCATGATCTCCATCATCATGATCTCCATCATTGTGTCTCCATGAAGTTGCTCGCCAACTATTACTTCTACTACTATGGCTAACGCGTTTAGCAATAAAGTAAAGTAATTTACATGGCGTTTCTCAATGACACGCAGGTCATAAAAAAATTAAAGACAACTCCTATGGCTCCTGCCAGTTGTCATACTCATCGACATGCAAGTCGTGATTCCTATTACAATAGCATGAACATCTCATACATCACATATAGATCATTCATCATTCATCACAACCTTGGCCATATCATATCACAAAGCACTTGCTGCAAAAACAAGTTAGACGTCCTCTAATTGTTGTTGCAAGTTTTACGTGGCTGAAGTAGGGTTCTAGCAAGAACGTTTTCTTACCTACGTGAAAGCCACAACGTGATTTGTCAACTTCTATTTACCCTTCATAAGGACCCTTTTCATAGAATCCGCTCCAACTAAAGTGGGAGAGATAGACACCCGCCAGCCACCTTATGCGACTAGTGCATGTTAGTCGGTGGAACCGGTCGCACGTAAGAGTATGTGTAAGGTTGGTCCGGGCCGCTTCATCCCACAATACCGTTGAAGCAAGATAAGACTAGTAATGGCAAGAAAGTTGACAACATCTACGCCCACAACAAATTGTGTTCTACTCGCGCAAGAAGAACTACGCATAGACCTAGCTCATGATGCCACTGATGGGGAACGTTGTAGAAAACAAAAATTTTCCAACGGTTTCACCAAGATCCATCTATGAGTTCATCTAGCAACGAGTGGTCGGATGCATCTACATACCTTTGTAGATCGTGAGCGGAAGCGTTCAAAGAACGAGGATGAGGTAGTCGAACACGACGTGATCCAAATCACCGGAGATCCTAGCACCGAACGGACGGCACCTTCGCGTTCAACACACGTACGGTCAGCGTAACGTCTCCTTCTTCTTGATCCAGCAAGAGGGAAAGAGAGGTTGAGGAAGATGGCTCCAGCAGCAGCACGACGGCGTGGTGGTGATGGAGCTGCAGTACTCCGTCAGGGCTTCGCCAAGCACTATGGAGGAGGAGGAGGTGTTGGAGAGGGAGAAGGAGGCAACCAAAGGCGTGGATGAAAAGCCCTCCTTCCCCCACTATATATAGGAGGGCCAAGGGGGGGGGGCGCCGGCCCTAGGAGATCCAATCTCCTAGGGGGGCGGCGGCCAAGGGAGCTTTCCCTCCCCCCAAGGCACCTAGGTGGTGCCTTCCACTAGTGGGACTCTTCCCTTTTGTGAACCCTAGGCGCATGGGCCTCTTGGGGCTAGTGCCCTTGGCCCATGTAGGCCAAGGCGCACCCCCTACATCCCATGTGGCCTCCAGGGGCAGGTGGACCCACCCGGTGGACCCCCGGGACCCTTCCGGTGGTCCCGGTACAATACCGATAACCCCGAAACTTGTCCCGATGGCCGAAATAGCACTTCCTATATATAATTCTT
Source organism: Triticum aestivum (assembly GCF_018294505.1). NCBI lineage: Eukaryota > Viridiplantae > Streptophyta > Magnoliopsida > Poales > Poaceae > Triticum > Triticum aestivum. The sequence goes on along the minus strand of NC_057809.1, from coordinate 223,754,500 downwards.
TACCTCTGGACCATTCCGGAACTCCTCGTGACGTCCGGGATCTCATCCAGGACTCCGAACAACATTCGGGTTACTGCATATACATATCCCTACAACCCTAGCGTCACCGAACCTTAAGTGTGTAGACCCTACGGGTTCGGGACACATGCAGACATGACCGAGACGACTCTCCGGTCAATAACCAACAGCGGGATCTGGATACCCATGTTGGCTCCCACATGCTCCTCGATGATCTCATCGGATGAACCACGATGTCGAGGATTCAAGCAACCCCGTATACAATTCCCTTTGTCAATCGGTATGTTACTTGCCCGAGATTCGATCGTTGGTATCCCAATACCTCGTTCAATCTCGTTACCGGCAAGTCACTTTACTCGTACCGTAATGCATGATCCCGTGACCAGACACTTGGTCACTTTGAGCTCATTATGATGATGCATTACCGAGTGGGCCCAGTGATACCTCTCCGTCATACGGAGTGACAAATCCCAGTCTTGATCCGTGTCAACCCAACAGACACTTTCGGAGATACCCGTAGTATACCTTTATAGTCACCCAGTTACGTTGTGACGTTTGGTACACCCAAAGCACTCCTACGGTATCCAGGAGTTACACGATCTCATGGTCTAAGGAAAAGATAATTGACATTGGAAAACTCTAGCAAACGAACTATACGATCTTGTGCTATGTTTAGGATTGGGTCTTGTCCATCACATCATTCTCCTAATGATGTGATCTCGTTATCAATGATATCCAATGTCCATAGTCAGGAAACCATGACTATCTGTTGATCAACGAGCTAGTCAACTAGAGGCTTACTAGGGACATGTTGGTGTCTATTATTCACACATGTATTACAATTTCCGGATAACACAATTATAGCATGAATAAAGACAATTATCATGAACAAGGAAATATAATAATAATGCTTTTATTATTGCCTCTAGGGCATATTTCCAACAAGTGATACTAGCAAGAAATTCTTTAAATTCAGATTTGCGAGGTTCACTAACACTACCCCACTGCGGGAGTTTACAAGCAGTATTAAAATCTTCTAAGTCCATGGTATAAGACTTATTATAGGGATCAAATAGGACAGTGTGAGAATTGTGTGATGATGTAAATTTAAACCTTCTCACAAAGGAATCAGTTAGGTGATAATATTGGGGGCACTTATCTAACACGAAGCCCTCAAGTTCATCATTACGCACATACGCGTCAAATTCCTCCTTAATTCTTGCTTGGACCATAAAATCTTCTGACGGCCATTCACAAGGCCGCACTTGATCTTTTCTTGGTAGTTCATAGTCCGGCCCACGTATCGCGGGCCTGGGTCCTTACTTCTTTGAGGAACCACCTTGGTACATTTTCCTAAACATATTTCTTCCTCTAAAAAATTTCTGAAATTTTCAGTAACTCAAAATAAAAGTGAACCAAACTCAACAAAATTGATAGCAACTACTCCTACAAGTGCCTAGAGGCTATATCATGCATTAAAACTACGTTGGACCACATAAATTTGACATGCAAGCTCAAGAATAGGGTCACCTAAGCAGCAAAAATTTGCAATAAATAAAGCACTAGAACAAAAACTAATTGGACCATTGGAGGAGTCACAAACCAAAGGACAATCCCCCAAAGCAGTTTTGTGAATGGAGCTTTGAGCAAGGAGATCGAAAGTGGCAACAAGATGAGCTAGAACGTGGGTTTGAGCTGGTGGATGATTTTCTCTGGAGGAAGACGAAGTGTGTGGGTGCAAGAATAAGTGGAGGGGACCCACGTTGGGTCCATGAGGCAGGGGGCGCGCCCTCCACCTTCGTGGGCACATGGTGGGTCCCCCTGGTGTGTTCTCAGTGCCAATAATTCTTAAATATTCTGGAAAAAATCATATTAAATTTTCAGGGCATTTGGAGAACTTCTATTTTCGGGGTATTTTTTATTGCAAGGATAATTCAGAAAGTAGACAGAAAATACTATTTTTACTTTATTTAATATAAATAACAGAAAGTAAAAAGAGGATACAGAGAGTTGTGCTTTCTAACTTCATCCATCTCATGCTCATGAAAAGGAATCCACTAACAAGGTTGATCAAGTCTTGTTAACAAACTCATTCCGAATTGCATGAAACCAGATAAATTTCAAATAACACTAGGTTACCTCAACTGGGATATGCACATCCCCAACAATAAGAATATCATATTTCTTCTTGACAGTAGGAAGACGAAATTCAAAACCTCCAATAGTAATTGTTGAAATTTTCCAATAGAATTGATACTGTGGACTTGAGGTTGTTTCCTCAGAAAGTGTACCATATGCTCATTACCATTAACATGAAAAGTGGCATTGCCTTTCTTGCAATCAATAACAGCCCCTGCAGTATTCAGAAAGGGTCTACAAAGAATAATAGACATACTATCGTCCTCGAGAATATCAAGAATAACAAAGTCCGTTAAAATAGTAACATTTGCAACTACAACAGGCACATCCTCACAAATACCGACATGTATAGCAGTTAATTTATCAGCCATTTGCAAAGATATTTCAGTAGGTGTCCACTTATTCAAATCAAGTCTATGATATAAAGAGAGAGGCATAACTCTAACACCGGCTCCAAGATCACATAAAGCAGTTTTAACATAGTTTCTTTTAATGGAGCATGGTATAGTTGGTAATCGTGGATCTCCAAGTTTCTTTGGTATTCCACCCTTAAAAGTATAATTAGCAAGCATGGTGGAAATTTTAGCTTTCAGTATCTTTCTTTATTAGTAACAATACCCTTCATGTACTTAGCATAAGGGTTCATTTTAAGCATATCAGTCAAACGCATATGCAAAAATATAGGTCTAATCATTTCAACAAAGCGCTCAAAATCCTCACCATCCTTTTTCTTGGATGGTTTAGGAGGAAAAGGCATGGGTTTCTGAACCCATGGTTCTCTTTCTTTACTGTGCTTCCTAGCAACAAAGTATCTCTTATCATAATGTTGATTCTTTGATTGTGGGTTATCAAGATCAACAACAGGTTCAATCTCTACATCATTATCATTGCTAGGTTGAGCATCAACATGAACATCATCATTAACATTATCAGAAGGTTCATGTTCATTACCAGATTGTGTTTCAGCATCAGAAATAGAAATATCATTGGGATTCTCAGGTGTGTCAACAACAGGTTCACTAGAAGCATGCAAAGTCCTATCATTTTTCTGTTTGTTCCTCTTAGAAGAACTAGGTGCATCAATATTAGTTCTCTGAGAATCTTGCTCAATTCTCTTAGGGTGGCCCTCGGGATACAAAGGTTCCTGAGTCATTTTACCTCCTCTAGTCATAACTCTAACAACATTATCATTTTTCTTATTATTTAATTCATTGAGCAAATCATTCTGAGCCTTAAGTACTTGTTCTACTTGAGTGGTAACCATAGAAGCATGTTTACTAATAAGTTTGAGTTCACCTTTAACTCCAGACATATAATCACTCAAGTGTTCAATCATATAAGCATTACGTTTCAATTGTCTACCAACATAAGCATTCAAGTCTTCTTGTTTAACAATAACATTATCAAACTCATGTAAGCATTGGCTAGCAGACTTATAACGAGGAATATCACCTTCATCAAATATATAGAGAGAATTTACCTTTACTACCTGTGTTGGGTTATCAGGACCATGCATTTCTTCAATAGGTGGTAAATTCGTAACATCTTCAGCTTTAATACCTTTTTCTTTCATAGATTTCTTTGCCTCTTGCATATCTTCAGGACTAAGAAATAGAATACCCCTTTATTTCGGAGTTGGCTTAGGAGTTGGTTCAGGAAGTATCCAATCATTTTCATTACCCAACATATTATTCAATAGCAATTCAGCTTGATCAATAGTTCTTTCCCTGATAACACGACCAGCACAATTATCCAGGTGGTCTCTAGAAGCATCAGTTAGTCCATTATAAAAGATATCAAGTATTTCATTTTTCTTGAGAGGATGATCAGGCAAAGCATTAAGTAATTGGAGAAGCCTCCCCCAAGCTTGTGAGAGACTCTCTTCTTCAATTTGCACAAAATTATATATTTCCCTTAAGCCAGCATGTTTCTTATGAGCAGGGAAATATTTAGCAGAGAAGTAATAAATCATATCCTGGGGACTACGCACACAGCCAGAATCAAGAGAATTAAACCATGTTTTAGCATCACCCTTTAATGAGAATAGAAATAACTTAAGAATAAAGTAATAGCGAGTTTTCTCATCATTAGTGAACAGGGTGTCTATATCATTTCATTTAGTAAGATGTGCCACAACAATTTTAGATTCATAGCCATAAAAAGGATCAGATTCAACCAAAGTAATTAACTCAGGGTCGACAGAGAAATCATAATCCTTATCGGAAATAAAGATAGGTGAAGTAGCAAAAGCAGGGTCATATTTCATTCTAGCATTCAAGGACTTTTGTTTAAGCTTAGCAAATAATTTCTTAAGATCAGATCTATCATTGCAAGCTAAAAAGTCTATAGCAGTTTCTTCATCCATAACATAACCCTCAGGCACAACAGGCAATTCATATATAGGGGGAGAATCTTCATCATCACTTTCATCAATATTATCAGTTTCAATAATTTCATTCTCTCTAACCCTAGCAAGTTGTTCATCAAGAAATTCACCTAGTGGCACAGTATTATCAAGCATAGAAGTAGTTTCATCATAAGTATCATGCAAAGCAGAAGTGGCATCATCAATAACATGCGACATATTAGAATGAATAGCAGGAGTAGGTGTCGCAAGTTTACTCAAAACAAAAGGTGAATCAAGTGCAAAGCTAGATGGCAGTTCCTTACCTCCCCTCGTAGTTGAGGGAAAAATCTTGGTTCTTTCATCTTTCAAGTTCTTCATAGTGACCAGCAGATATAAATCCCAAGTGACTCAAAGAATAGAGCTATGCTCCCCGGCAACGGCGCTAGAAAATAGTCTTGATAACCCACAAGTATAGGGGATCGCAACAGTTTTCGAGGGTAGAGTATTCAACCCAAATTTATTGATTCGACACAAGGGGAGCCAAAGAATATTCTCAAGTATTAGCAGCTGAGTTGTCAATTCAACCACACCTGGAAACTTAATATCTACAGCAAAGTATTTGTAGCAAAGTAATATGATAGTAGCGGTAACAGTAGCAAAAGTAACAGTATTGGGTTTGTAGTGATTGTAACAGTGGCAACGGAAAAGTAACTAAGCAAAGAACAATATGTGAAAAGCTTGTAGGCAACGAATCAGTGATGGATAATTATGTCGATTGTGATTCCTCATGTAATAGTTATAACATAGGGTGACACAGAACTAGCTCCAGTTCATCAATGTAATGTAGGCGTGTATTCTGAATATAGTCATACGTGCTTATGGAAAAGAACTTGCATGACATCTTTTGTCCTACCCTCCCATGGCAGCAGGGTCCTATTGGAAACTAAGGGATATTAAGGCCTCCTTTTAATAGAGTACTCGACCAAAGCATTAACACTTAGTGAATACATGAACTCGTCAAACTACGGTCATCACCGGTAAGTATCCCGATTATTGTCACTTCGGGGTTAATGGATCATAACACATAATATGTGACTATAGACTTGCAAGATAGGATCAAGAACTCACATATATTCATGAAAACATAATAGGTTCAGATCTGAAATCATGGCACTCAGGCCCTAGTGACAAGCATTAAGCATAGCAAAGTCATAGCAACATCAATCTCAGAACATAGTGGATACTAGGGATCAAACCCTAACAAAACTAACTCAATTACATGATAAATCTCACCGAACCCATCACCGTCCAGCAAGCCTATGATAGAATTACTCACGCAGGCAGTGAGCATCATGAAATTGGTGATGGAGGAAGGTTGATGATGACGATGGCCATGGATTCCCCTCTCCAGAGCCCCGAACGGACTCCAGATCAGCCCTCCCGAGAGAGATTAGGGCTTGATAGCGGCTCCGTATTGTAAAACGCGATGAATCCTTCTCTCTAATTTTTTTCTCCTCGAACGTGAATATATGGAGTTAGAGTTGAGGTCGGTGGAGCACCAGGGGGCCCACGAGGCAGAGGGGTGCGCCCAGTGGGGGTAGGCGCACCCCCCACCCTCGTGGACAGGATGTGGGCCCCCTGGCCTTGATTCCTTCGTCAGTATTTTTTATATATTCCAAAAATAATCTCCTTTGATTTTCAGGTCATTCCGAGAACTTTTATTTCTACACAAAAATAACACCATGGCAATTCTACTGAAAACAGCATCACTCCAGGTTAGTTCCATTCAAATCATGCAAGTTAGAGTCGAAAACAAGGGCAAATTGTTTGGAAAAGTAGATACGTTGGAGACGTATCAGTGTGTCCTTCCCACCAACGAAAATGACTTAGAGTTCCCAACACTTTCCATGCTAGATATCATCTGCGTTTCCCAAACAGAAAAAAATTTTATTCCTTTTTCCACCATACTTTCACTTTCCATGGCTAGCCGTATCCATGGTTGCCCTCCATACCAACACTTTCCAAGGAATTTATTATTTGACAACATAAAGTAAATTCATTTTTCATTTCGGGACTAGGCATCCCTAATACCTTTGCCTTACTCCTGTGCAATGACAAGTGAATAAACACTCATCGTGAGAATATCACATCTAGCATGGAAAATATTAGCCACCCCTCACCGCTCCGTGAGCGAAATGAACACACAAAAGAGAAGTTTATTTTGAAAATTAGAGATGGCACATACAAATTTGCTTAGAATGGAAAAAGAATACCGCATATAGGTTGATATAGTGGACTCATATGGCAAAGCTGGTTTAAAGGTTTTTGGATGCACAAGTAGCGATCATACTTAGTGCAAAATGAAGGCTAGCAAAAGATTGAGAAGCGACCAACCAAGAAACGAATAATATCATAAGCAAGCAGTAAGCATAATTAACACCGAATAATGCACCACAAGTAGGATATAATTTCATTGCATAATTATTGACTTTCGTGCTTGCATAGGGAATCACAAACCTTAACACCAATATTCTTACTAAAGCATAATTACTCATCAACATGACTCACATATCACATCATCATATCTCAAAACTATTACTAAGAATCAAGTTTATTTTGTCCAATGATCTTCATGAAAGTTTTTATTATATCCTTTTTGGATATCTATCACTTTGGAACTAATTTTCATATGTTGCTTTTGATAAGCTTAAACAAATATAAGTGAAGATCATGAGCATAAAATTTCTTTCTCTCAAATTAATTTAAGTGAAGCAAGAGAGAATTTCTTGAAAATTTTACTAACTCTCAAATAAATCTAAGTGAAGCAAGAGATCATTTCTTAAAAAATACTAAAGCACGTTGTGCTAAAAAAGATATAAGTGAAGCACTAGAGCAAGTCCATAGCTCATAAAAAATTTAAGTGAAGCATAGAGAGCAATTCTAACAAGTCATGGCATAATTTTGGCTCTCTCAAATAGGTGTGTCCAGCAAGGAATCAAGACTTAAAACATAAAATAAAACAAGCAAAGACTCATATCATACAAGACGCTCCAAGCAAAACTCATAGTATGTGATGAATAAAAATATAGCTTCGAGTAAAATAACGATGGTCGTTAGAAGAAAGAGGGGATGCCCCGAGCTTAGTTGCTTGCTCTCTTTTGGAATAGGCTCTTCTTACTCCTTATTCCATCATCCATCGTAAGATAACTCAAAACTTGAAAACTTCAATCACACAAAACTCAACAAAACCTTCGTGAGATCCGTTAGTAAAAGAAAGCGAATCACTACTGTAATGTAACGCCCTCGATGCAGCTATATCTCCCACGTGTCGAAGCACGACTTAGAGGCATAACCGCATTGAAAGCAATGCCTCAAGTGAGGTAATCTTCACAACAACCCATGTAATACAATAAGGGGAAACAGATACATAGTTGGCTTACAATCGCCACTTCACACAATTACATGAATAAAGCATTACATCATCCAGATACAATCAAGGTCCGGCTATGGAACCCAAAATAAAAGAAGACTACCCCAAATGCTACACAGATCCCCGATCGACCCCAACTGGGCTCTACTACTGATCAACTAGAACAAAACAACACAAAGGACAAGATCTTCATCGAGCTCCTCCTTGAGCTTGGTTGCGTCACCTGCTCGGTAACATCGGCACCTGAAACTGGTTTTGGAAGTATTTGTGAGTCACGGGGACTCAACAATCTCACACCCTTGCGATCAAGACTATTTAAGCTTATGGGAAAGGCAAAGGTATGATGTGGAGCTACAGCAAGCGACTAGCATATATGGTGGCTAACATACGCAAATGAGAGCGAGAAGAGAAGGCAAAAGCACGGTCGAACAACTATGATCAAGAAGTGATCCTAGAACAACCTACGTCAAGCATTACTCCAACACCGTGTTCACTTCCCGGACCCCGCCGAGAAGTGGCCATCACGGTTACACACGCGGTTGATGCGTTTTAATTAAGATAAGTTTCAGGTTTTCTACAACCGGACATTAACAAATTCCCATCTGCCCATAACCACGGGCACGACTTTCGAAAGTTCAAAACCCTACAGGGGTGTCCCAACTTAGCCCATCACAAGCTCTCATGGTCAACGAAGGATATTCCTTCTCCCAAGACAATCCGATCAGACTCGGCATCCCGGTTACAAGACATCCTCGACAATGGTAAAACAAGTCCAATAACACCGCCCGAATGTGCCGACAAATCCCGATAGGAGCTGCACATATCTCGTTCTCAGGGCACACTCAGATGAGACATACTACGAGTAAAACCAACCCTCAAGTTGCCCAGAGGTGGCCCCACAGTCTACTCGGTCGGACCAACACTCAGAGGAGCACTGGCCCAGGGGGGGTTTAAATAAAGATGACCCTTGAGTTCGCGGAACCCAAGGGAAAAAGAGGCTAGGTGGCGAATGGTAAAACCAATGTTGGGCATTGCTGGAGGAGTTTGATTCAAGGCGAACTGTCAAGGGGTTCCCATTATAACCCAACCGTGTAAGGAACACAAAATCCGGGAACATAACACCGATATGACGGAAACTAGGGAGGCAAGAGTGGAACAAAACACTAGGCATAAGGCCGAGCCTTCCACCCTTTACCAAGTATATAGATGCATTAATATAGATAAGAGATATTGTGATATCCCAACAAAAATCATGTTCCAACAAGGAACAAACTCCAATATTCACCTGCAACTAGCAACACTATAAGAGGGGCTGAGCAAAGCGGTAACATAGCCAAACAACAGTTTGCTAGGACAAGGTGGTTAGAGGCTTGACATGGCAATATGGGAGGCATGATAAGCAACTGGTAGGTATCGTAGCATAGGCATAGCAATAGAGCGAGCAACTAGCAAGAAAAGATAGAAGTGATTTCGAGGGTATGGTCATCTTGCCTGAAATCCCGCAAGGAAGAAGAGCGAGTCCATGAAGAAGACGAACGGACGTATTCAAACGGGTCCTCACAAACGCGACGTTATCAGAACCAACCCGAAGAAGCAACACCGGAAAGAAGCACACAACATAGTAAACAACCAACACATGAACATGACATGATATGCGGGATGCGGTATGCGGTGCATATGCATGATTTGGAAAGGAATGATTGAACCTGGACTCAACTTGTAAAACCAAGAATTCCACTGGAAAGAGGAGTCGATTTCGGTCGAAACCGATATAAAGATCACCGAAATCGGATGCACGGTTTGGAAATGGCAAGCAAAACAAATATGGCACCGGTCTGCGATTAACAGCAAGAGACCATCTAAATGCATCAAAAACAACATGCTACAGCACTCCAACATGACAACAAAATACATGGCAGGGATCCACTCATGATGCTTGACAAAATATGAACACTTAGCTACGGCTAATTCACTTAATAGCAAGCTCAAACAAGCATGGCAAAAGTGCAAAAGATAACAGGTTTCGGACTTAGTGAAATTAACAGCATGTCAGGAATTTATCATCAGGAAGCAATGTGTAGAGCACAATAACTATATGCTACAGGAACATATCATGGCAAATCAAAGCATGGCATGAAGCTACTCAAAGCATACAACAAAAGTCCCTTAGTGACCATGAGCCAAAAGGGATTAGAAAATACAATTGCAAGCATGTGAACATAGCAATTATCGAAAACAGATTCAGACTTAGTGAAAAACTGGAGCATGCAAAACAGACATCAAGTAGGCATGTTTACGAGCTTGACACACTCACTACGAGGCATTGCATGACAAACTAAGCATACAACCTGCAAGTAGACATGGCATAGAAGCTAGACATGGCAAGAACAACAACATAGCATGCACGGATCAACAACAATATGCTCGGCAAAATTGCTAAACATGTTAACAATCTGCCAGGAACAATTTATAGCAAAAGTAGAGCTCGATTAACTCAAGCTAGGGTGCTCCAAAATTGCAAACAAAGACATGGATGGATAGAGCACAACAAACTCTACAAAACATCCTTAGTGGTCATGCTCAAAAGAGGCACGGATCACTAGGAAACAACATGAACATATGGCATAAAAATAATGACAGGGCAAGGACTTAGTGAAATTCTAAGTCCCTGAATTCAGCAACATTGAGTAAGCTACTTTGCATGCTTGTGCTAGTCACCACGAAGATCACAAAAATACATGGCATACACCCCTATAAATATGGCATGACATTCTACAAAACACATGTGGAGCTCAGGATCATAGCATGCACACATTAATCATGGCAAAACTAACAAAAGTGCATTTGCTGAAACAGATATGAAACTATCATCACATAGCCCTCTTCCAACAGCATTTCGGGCATCAATATGAGCTTAAATGAAAATGATGCAATGAGATGAAATGATGTACTCATCGAGACGAACATTTTGATATGCTACACGCATGAATCAGAGCCACGGTGATGAAGTTATGATGCGATGAAAATGCCAAAAAAATACTGGGGGGAAAAGGACTTAGAGATATTTTACCCATCCAGATCTAGGGTTCTTGGCACGGATCTCGAGGTTGGTCGGATCCCTCACCGGAGTTGGGCCGGAGACAGAGAAGAAGACACCCGGGGAGGTGCAGGGGTGCGGGATCCGGCGGAGGAGGTCGGTGGGAGGCCCTGGCAAGTGGGGCGGGCGCGCTCGCCGGCCGATCCGGTCTGCCGGAGTCGAGGGGCGTAGAGCCCGAGCCGGATCCGAACCGGGCACGGGGAGGCACGGTGGTGGCGGTGGAGCTCCTGCGGCGGAGCGGCGGTGGATCCGGGGTGGCGACGAGGTGCCTCGGGTGGCGCGCGGCGCAATGACGAACGCCGGCGAGTCGGCGGGGGCTCCGGCGGCATCCGGCAAAGGGCGCGGCGGCGGCGCGCAGACCGGCGACGCGGGCTCTCGCAGGTGCGGCCTCGGGCCCCGATGGGCTTCGCCGAGCTTGCCCCGGGCCTGGGCGGGCCGCGGAGGAGAGAGAAGGCCGGCGGGGTGAGGTGGAAGCGCGGGATTTGCCGGGGCGGCGGCTGGACATGTCCGGGCGCGGTGGGGATTTCGTCCGGCGGCGCAAGCAGGACGAAGTTAGGGTTTGATCTGCGTGGATTTTCGAGGAGAGCCACATATTTATAGGTAGAGGGAGCTAGGAGAGTCCAAATGAGGTGCGGTTTGCGGCCACGCGATCATGATTGAATGGCCTAGATGATGGAGTAGATTTAGGTGGGTTTTGGGCCACTTTGGAGGGGTGTTGGGCTGCAACACACAAGAGGCCTTTTCGGTCCCTCGGTTAACCGTTGGAGTATCAAACAAAGTCCAAATGGCACGAAACTTGACAGGCGGTCTACAGGTAGTAAACCAAGGCCGCATGACAAGTCTCGGTCGAATCCGAAAACGTTTAACACCCGCACACAAAAAAGAGGTAGGAAGGGACATCAGATGACATAGGAGCGCCGGATTGCAAAACGGACAACGGGGAAAATGCTCGGATGCATGAGACGAACACGTATGCAAATGAAATGCACATGATGACATGATATGAGATGCATGATACGCAAGCAATGACAAGGCAACAACAACGAATAACTGGAAGACACCTAGCACATCGGACTCGGGGCGTTACATGTAAGTACTGTATCAAACCAATTCATATTTTGTTTTTCCATTATATATACTGTATTCCAACTTTTATATGGCAAAAACTCATCAAATAAAACCATAGAGCCATCAAAACAAACAAGCAGACAACGCAAAGAAAATAGAATCTGTCAAAACAGAACAGTTTGTAGCAATCTGGCTCCAAAAATACTTCTGTAACTCCAAAAATTCTGAACAATTGGGACGACTTGAGCAATTTGTATATTAATCTACTTCAAAAGGAATGAGTATTTTATCTCTCTATGGTTAAAAATGAAAATTATTTTCGTGAGCGCAAAAGTTTTTGTTTTTTCTGCAAGATCAAACAACTATCACCCAAGAAGATCCTAACGGCTTTACTTGGCACACACACTAATTAAAACATAAAAAACACAATCATAATAGTAGTATAATTGTTCTAACACTCAAGAACATAAAGCAAAAAGAAAAAATAAATTTTATTCATTGGGTTGCCTCCCAACAAGCGCTATAGTTTTATGCCCTTAGCTAGGCATAAAGCAAGGATCTAAGTTTTCTCATCTTTGTTTAACTCTTCAATCAAACACTTATGATCTCTTAGAGATTTAGCATAGAGATTTTCAATGACAATACTCATAGGAACAAATTTAAATAATTCATTCTTGCCAAGGGGATCTCTTATGACTTCAAGAAAAATCGGGTGGATACTAATCATCTTAAGATCCTCTTTACTAGAAGTTGCACCCTTGCTTTTGGTAGCTTTGGCAGTCTTGCCAATTTTTACGGGAGTTTTCTCAACAATTTTAGCGGAAGCAAAAGCTGTACTCAAATTACTAAAGATTTCTTCCGATTTATCAATCCGAGACGGGCTTTCTTCAATTCTTTCATGGATTATAGTTCCCTTTTTGTTTCATAACTTAAAAACTTCCCCCGCTTTTGACCCAATTTTAGTAGAAAAATTACGCATATTTTAATCCAAATTTTCAATATGCTCTTCAGTAAGCATTTTCTTTTCAATAGCATCTAATCTTTCCATGACATGCTCAAGAGTTAAAGTTGTTTCCTTAATCATAAGAGGTGGCCAGCCTACTAAATTTCCCATAGCATTAAAAGCATCAAGAGAGGGACACATCAACAAATTTCCACCGGTAATCGTATCAAGGACGGATCTATACCAAGTGGTGTTGCCCACATAAAAGCAACGAAGAAGAACAACGGTAGATTGCTTATGGATAGATCTATTATGAGCATTGCAAAGTCTATACCAAGCATCTTTTAAATCCCCCCCCCCCTTGTTTAAAGTTGAGAACCTCATTCTCGCGAGTGCACGCAATAGAGGAAGAACTATCCATGATGATAATAACAATAAACAAGATTGCAGACCCGACAGGAAAATGGCGAACGAAAAAAAGGGGAAAATAAAACGGCAATTTTTTGTGAAGTGAGAGAGAGGAAAATGAGAGGCAAATGGAAAATAATGTAAATTGCGAGGAGATGAGATTTGTGATTAGGAACCTAATATATGTTGAAGATCCTCCCGGCAACGGCGCCAGAAATTCCTTTTGATGTCGCTTGAAACTACGTTTGTATTTCCCCAAAAAGGAAGGGATGATGCAGCACATCGGCGGTAAGTATTTCCCTCAGATATGAAACCAAGGTTTTCGAACTAGTAGGAGAACAAATCAACACAACGTAAACAACACCTACACACAAATAATAAATACTCGCAACCCGACGTGTTAAAGGGGTTGTCAATCCCTTTCGGGTAACGGTGACAGAAATTGGTACGTGGACGGGAGAAAGTTGTAAATATTGATAGACCGAACGCCCAATAAAATTGCAGCAAGGTATTTTTGCATTTTTAGATTTAATAGATCTGGAAATAAAAGGCAAATAAAATAGATCGCGAAGGCAAATAATATGAGAAAGAGACCCGGGGGCCGTAGGTTTCACTAGTGGCTTCTCTCGAGAAAAATAGCAAATGATGGGTAAACAAATTACTGTTGGGCAATTGATAGAACTTCAAATAATCATGACGATATCCAGGCAATGATCATTACATAGGCATCACGTCCAAGATTAGTAGACCGACTCCTGCCTGCATCTACTACTATTACTCCACACATCGACCACTATCCAGCATGCATCTAGTGTATTAAGTTCATGGAGAAACAGAGTAATGCAATAAGAACGATGACATGATGTAGACAAGATCTATCTATGTAGAGATAGACCCCATCGTTTTATCCTTAGTAGCAATGATACATACGTGTCGGTTGCCCTTCTGTCATTGGGATCAAGCACCATAAGATCGAACGCACTACAAAGCACCTCTTCCCATTGCAAGATAAATAGATCAAGTTGGCCAAACAAAACCCAAATGTAGGAGAAGAAATACGAGGCTATAAGAAATCATGCATAAGATCAAAGAAACTCAAATACTTTCATGGATATAAAAAGATAGATCTGGTCATAAAATCAAAGTTCACCTGATCCCAACAAACACACCTCAAAAAGAGTCACATCATATGGATCTCCAAGAGACCATTGTACTGAGAATCAAATGAGAGAGAGGAAGCCATCTAGATACTAACTATGGACCCGAAGGTCTACAAAGAAGTACGCACGCATCATCGGAGAGGCACCAGTGGAGGTGGTGAACACCATCCATGATGGTGTCTAGATTGGATCTGGTGGTTCTGGACTCTGCGGCGGCTGAAATTGATTTTAGTCGACTCCCCTAGGGTTTCTGAAATATTGGGGTATTTATAGAGCAAAGAGGCGGTCCGGGGGGCACCCGAGGTGGGCACAACCCACCAGGGCGCACATGGGCCTCCTGGTGCGCCCTAGTGGGTTGTGCCCCCCTCAGGGCACCCCCTAGACGTAGCCAGGGCTCGCTGTGTTCCTTCTGGCCCATAAATATTCTCCGTAAAGTTTCGGGGCATTTGGACTCCGTCTGATATTGATTTTATGTGATGTAAAAAACATGGAAAAACAGCAACTGGCACTTGGAACTATGTCAATAGGTTAGTACCATAAAATGATATAAAATGATTATAAAACATCCAAGATTGATAATATAACAATCAAAAATTATAGATACGTTGGAGACGTGTAAGACATGACCGAGACACATCTCTGGTCAATAACCAATAGCAGAACCTGGATGCTCATATTGGCTCCTACATATCCTACGAAGATCTTTATCGGTCAAATCGCATAACAACATACGTTATTTCCTTTGTTATCAGTGTGTTACTTGTCCGAGATTCAATTGCCGGTATCATCATACCTAGTTCAATCTTGTTACCGGCAAGTCTCTTTTCTTGTTCCGTAATGCATCATCCCGCAACTAACTCATTAGTCAGATTGCTTGCAAGGCTTATAGTGATGTGCATTACCGAGAGGGCCCAGAGATAACTCTCCGATACACAGAGTTAAAAAATCCTAATCTCGATCTATGCCAACTCAACAAACACCTTCAGAGACACCTGTAGAGCATCTATCTATATCTATCTATCTATCTATCTATATCTATATCTATATCTATATCTATATCTATATCTATATCTATCTATCTATCTATCTATACCTCTACTAATTCTAGACTTCCAAAAAATTCCCACGTAAATTAGATTTTACGAGCCGTTAATCTGGTGGGACCGAATTATTACGGTGTAGATCGACTCATGAATTCCATCATAAAACCAATCTCAACCGCCAAAAAAACAAAAAAAAAACAAATCTTACGTATCCATCTCTCTCATGTCTCTATTTGGCAAACTCTCATGACTCCTAGAAAAACAAAAAAGAAAACAATTTATATCCACCTCTCTCTCACGTCTCTCTCTAGCAATCTCTCATGACTCAAATCTTTCTAACCTTGGACTCTCCTGCCTATTTGGGAAACAAGATGCATAGGAGATCTGAACATCCCCCGCTAACCATCCCAAGTTGTTTTTCTTGGGAAAAAGACTTGAGAAAATCGTTTTCACCTTGCACTCTCACTGTTTCCTTGAGAAATAAGAAATATAGGAAATCTGAGCGTCCTCTCCCAGCAATCCCAAGTTGTTTCCTTGAAAAAAACATTCATAAGTTGTTGAACGCTAGATCCTACAGGTATTGTCATTCTTTTTTCCCGCACATGGCCCCGCTTCTTCGTCGTTGCATTCGCTGACCATTGTTGTACATGGGTTCTTCAGTTTCGATAACCCTAGCATCTCACTTCTTGCATCTTTCTCCAGGACAGGTTTGTTGTGTCGCCACGCTTATCATTGCTGAGCGGTGAACGCCCTTGCCATCAGGTATCAGGCCACTTTATGTTTATGCCGTTGCCACTTGCCAGCGGCCGGATGCCCTCCCCAACTAGATTACGCACCCCTAATTGTACTGCCTCCAGCCAGTATGGTGCCGAGGCTCCATCCCCTTTAATTTGAGGTTTTATCTCTTCTCGATGTCCCAAACGCTTCATCTCTATGGTGCTTGGTGATGACACAAATATAGAATCAATGGATAATAGGATTTATGGATGCATAGTTAGATACTAGATGATGAGAATATGGAATAAAGAGATGCATACACAGATGATCGGATTCTCAGTATGATTATAGAGAGAAAAATGATCTATTGCGACCTGCCCATCAAGGTGCAGAGGCCATCATGCCTCCATGTCCTCAAGGTCATCCCTGAATCAGAGATTGCACATACTCTTGATGATCTCCTTGGTACGGTTCGACTAGAGTAATGCAGTTTGTTTGATTCAATTGTACGTTATTTTCTTATGATCTACTCATACCAGTGGAAATATTTAAGTTATTCAAGTGTCACACATGTTCTTTTACTGCAGCTCATTGTTGGCGAAGAGACATAGGCTCCTGGATACTTAGAGATAGAACGATGCCCATATGACTGCTAGAACATAATGTAAGTATGAAGCTATTTAAGTGTGGGAAATTATTTATAAGCACAAGTATTTAGTTCACAGATATGATCAAACATCATGAGCACAACCAGCAGCAATATGGCACTCCTTAGCTCATGGTGTTTATATGGTGGAGAACACTTTAAGCCTATAAAATCGCGCTTAGAGGTTAAAATCATAACATTTGGATTTCATCTATGGATATGGAATAAATAGATGCATACACAGATGATTGGATTCTCGATATGATTAGATAGAGATAAATGATCTATTGCGACATGCCCAGGTAAGGTGGAGAGGCCGTACATGCCTCCATGGCCTTAAGGTCATCCCTGAATCAGGGATTGCAAATACTCTTGCTGATCTCCCTGGTAGTGTTCGACTCGAGTAAGGAAGTTTGTTTCATTTAATTGTACGCTATTTTCTGATCTTCTGCAAATACCAGTGGAAATCTTTAAGTTATTCAAATGTATGAATGTTGTTTTTTTGCAGCTCACTGGCGGCGAGGAGACATAGGCTCATGGATACTGAGGACAGACATATGCCCATATGACTGCTGGAACATAATGTAAGTATGAAGCTAAGTATGGGAAATTATTTGTACGTACAAGTCTTTAGCTCATGGTTATGATCAAACATCATGAGTACTGCCAGCAGCAATATGGTGGTCCTTAGGTCATCGTGTGTAGCGACCCGACCCGAATGGATCAAGTCTACTGTGCTCCGGTGTCATCCCTGGATTAGTAATGCTGACACCACACAGTACTTCGAAGGATTTATAGCAGAGTTGCAATCACACACTTATTACATCGATGTCTCAAAGAGAACTTATTACAATAAATATGGCTTAAGGCCATCTAATAACGATAACAGCAGAAGGCTCGGAAGATAAATGGGTCCATCAACTCCAACGACATCACTGAGTATAGAACCATGACCTAAAAGCACCTTACTCGTCGTCTGAAAAGTCTGCAACATGAGAAGTTGCAGCCCGAAAACGGGTCAGCACATGGGATATGCTGGCAATGTAACACATAGAGAGTAATGGAATGAAACAGCTATACTACATGCATATATGGCTGGTGGAAAGCTCTATGGTTACAGTTTTGCGTAAAGCCAGTTTTTCCCTACTGCAAAGGAATAAATTTATTTAACTATCATGGTAGTTGTTAAACATCGAGAATGGTTGACAGCATTCCGATCCCAATTAAGTAATTAAAACCCAACAACATTAATTAGAAGTAATGTGATGAGATTCACATGATATTCAAGTACTAGATACTCAAGTTGGCCATAACCGGGGACACGGCTAATCATGATTAGTTTGTTACACTCTGCAGAGGTTTGCGCACTTTTCCCCACAAGACTCGATCGCCTCCGTTTGGTTTCTCGCACTACATGGTGTTTGAGAAGACGGAAGACCGAGACACAGTCTTTCAGAAGCGCTAGCACCTTACGATGGATAGACCGGTACACCTACTTTCCCCTACATCTGCTAGTCTACCCTGTAAGAGTTCGCACGACTTAATCAACTATGCCAGAGCCCATAATGGCTTGTGGCTGCACACGGAAGTTACTAGCATGAATGATCTTATGATCCCTTTGAGCCTGGGTGGCGGTCCGAAATAAAAACAGGCAAGTCCTGATAGACATCAGGTGCCTCAATCCACCCAGATGTGTGTTCAAGTTGCCACCTTAGATAAACCCTTAATTCTCAATCTCACATCTGTCATGGATATCACTCACCCAATCCACGTCTACTAGCATAGCATGGCATAATAAGCAAACGTAGAAGTAACTCCCAAAGGTTTGATAATAATACAGGTAATAGGTACTACCTCATCTACTTCCCATCCCACAATTTAATTAGATCCTAATCATGCAATGTGAGAGGATTGATCTAATGCAATAAAACATGGGTTGTAGAAAAGGTATGATCAAAGTGTTAGTTGCCTTGCTGATGATCCGCGAGACCTAGGGTTTCGAAGTAACAAGCGGCGCAATCCGGGTGATCTATTGCAGACAAACAACAAGCACACAATAAGTACTCATCTAATGCACAGGTAAAACTCGAACAAGAGAACGAACCAGAAAGTTCAACTTAAGAACTCTGGTTGCAAAGAAAGAAAGAACCGAACAGACGACGGAAAAACAAACGGCGGAAGAAAGCAACTCGGTTCTAGCAAGTTGAAACTAGGTCAAATTTTACTGTAGCAAAGTCTTGTTCAAGTTGATTAGACGGAACGGCGGTTTCGAGACGAAACTCCAGGCGCTTGAATCACCTGATTCCGATAAACGAGCGGGAAGAAAGACTAGAACGAAGATCGGATCTGAGATCACGATCGCGGAATAAATCCGACGAAAAGAAAGAGATGAACGGTTAAACGAACGGGCGTCGTTAACCGGGAAAAATCGGTGATCACGTTCGTTGAGACGAATGGTCCGAAAGAAGAATGAAAACCGATCTAGGGTTTCGGAAGAAAACCGAAACAAAGCCGGAAGAAAAACCGAAAGAAAAAAGAGAAGAACCGGAACAGTTTTCTAGAAGAAAAACCGAACCGAGGAAAAGAAGAGGCGGCGCGGCTACCTCGGGAGGCGGGGCTCCGGGCGGCGGCTTAGGGCGGCGGCGACAGCTTAAGGCGGCGGCGGCTTGGGTGGTGGAGGAAAAGAGAGGGGGGGCGAGTATATATACTAGGAGGGGGGTGTGACTTGGCCAAGGGGCAAAAGGGGGGGGGGCGGCCTAGAGTCCCGTTGGGACTCGGCTTCGCGCGAGGGGCTGGGGGCGGTGGCGGCTGGCTGGGCCTTGGGCCGGCTGGCCTGGCGCGCGGGAGCTGCTCCTTTTTTTAAAACGGTTTCGCGCGCAGAAAAACAAAAGAAAAACTATCTAAACGAACTCCGAAAAATCTAAAGTAAATTTTCCCCGACTCCTAAAAATGAGTCGAACAAAATGAACTTTTCTCCGGGCCTAAAATGCAATTCTTGAAAACGTGCATTTTCCCTATCCAAATAAAAGCAAACAAAACTCCGGCAAAACCAAAACTTGACTTATTCATTAAATCTTCATTTTTCCTAACTTTGGGAAAGTCATATTATTCCCTCTCTCATTTTTTTTGATATTGGAAAAATAATTGAAGATGAAATAAATAAATCAAATGATCCTCTTTTCCAAAATTTGAGAGAACTCAAATATGAAAATAACGAAATCTCCAACTCTCTCCGTGGGTCCTTGAGTTGCGTGAAATTTCTAGGATCAACTAAAATGCATGAAAATATGATATGCATGATGATCTAGTGTATAACATTCCAAATTGCAAATTTGGGATGTTACAAACCTACCCCCCCTTAAGATGAATCTCGCCCTCGAGATTCGGGTTGGCTAGAAAATAGGTGAGGGTGGTCCTTGAGCAAATCTTCTTCTCTTTCCCAGGTGGCTTCATCCTCTGAGTGGTGGTTCCACTGAACTTTGCAAAACTTGATAACCTTGCTGCGGGTAACTCTGCTGGCATAATCGAGAATCTTGACTGGCTTCTCCTCATATGTTAAGTCATCCTCCAACTGAATCGCTTCGAGTGGCACGGTATCTCTTAGCGGTACCTCCGCCATCTCGGCATGACATTTCTTCAGCTGAGAAACATGGAATACATCATGAACTCCTGACAGCTCCTCTGGTAATTCCAACTTATAAGCGACTTCTCCCATACGTTGCAAGATCTTGTACGGTCCAACGAAGAGCGGTGCTAATTTTCCCTTAACTCCAAAGCGCTTAACTCCTCGAAGTGGGGATACTCGAAGGTAAACTCTGTCTCCAGTTTCGTAAACTGTCTCCTTGCGTTTTGAATCTGCGTAGCTCTTCTGCCTGGACTGGGCTACCTTGAGCCTATCGCGAATCAACTTAACTTGCCATTCAGACTCCTTAATCAAATCTGGTCCAAAGAATTGATGGTCTCCAACTTCGTCCCATGACAACGGTGTCCTGCACCTCCTTCCGTATAAAGCTTCGAAAGGTGCCATTTTCAAACTGGTTTGGTAACTGTTGTTATAAGAAAACTCCGCATACGGCAAGTTATCGTCCCAGCTAGATCCATAATCTAGTGCACAAGCTCTCAGCATATCTTCCAAAATCTGATTGACTCTCTCGGTCTGTCCATCTGTCTGCGGATGAAAAGCTGTGCTGAACTCTAGTCTGGTTCCTAAAGTTTCATGCAACTGATTCCAAAATTTTGAGGTAAATTGAGTTCCTCTATCTGATACGATACTCCTTGGAACTCCATGCAAACAAATGATCCTAGTCATGTATATCTTTGCCAACTTAGCACTGGTGTAAGTGGTCTTAACTGGAATGAAATGTGCTACCTTCGTCAAATGATCAACTACTACCCATATCGAGTCAGAGCCTGCTTTCGTCCTGGGTAGTCCTGTGATAAAATCCATGCCTATCTTATCCCACTTCCATTCGGGTATTGGCAATGGTTGTAACAATCCTGCTGGCTTCTGATGCTCTTCCTTTACTCTCTGACATACGTCACAAACTGCTACATATGCTACAATATCCTTCTTCATTCCGGTCCACCAGAATGTTTCCTTCAAATCCAAATACATCTTGGTATTCCCTGGGTGAATCGAATATGGTGTATCATGTGCCTCGTGCAAAATCAACTTCCTGATCTCCGGGTCATTGGGCACATAAACACGGTCCTCAAACCATAAGGTATCGTGCTCATCCTCACGAAATCCCTTTGCTTTTCCTTCGCTCAATTTCTCTTTTATAGTAGCAATCTCCTTGTCAGATTTCTGAGCTTCTCTGATCTTATCCATCAATGTTGACTGAATCTCCAATGTTGCTACATAGCCTCTCGGAACTATTTCCAAACATAGCTCACGAAGGTTTTCTGCTAACTCCTTTGGTACTTCTCCCGTCACTAGGGTGTTGACATGGCTCTTACGGCTCAATGCGTCAGCTACCACATTAGCTTTTCCGGGATGGTAATGCAATCTCATGTCATAATCCTTGATGAGCTCCAACCATCTCCTTTGTCTGAGGTTCAACTCCTTCTGCGTGAAAATGTACTTCAAACTCTTGTGATCCGTGTACACCTCACAATGATTTCCAATGAGGAAATGTCTCCACGTTTTCAATGCATGCACTACGGCTGCTAACTCCAAATCATGCGTGGCATAATTCAACTCATGAGGCTTCAGTTGCCGTGAAGCATACGAAACAACTCTTCCTTCCTGCATAAGCACTGCTCCAAGCCCTCGACGTGAAGCGTCGCAATACACCTCATAATCCTTGGTCTGATCTGGCAAAATCAATACTGGTGAGGTAACCAAGCGTTTCTTCAATTCCTGGAAACTAGCCTCACATTCCTCAGTCCAATTGAACTTAGTATCCTTCTTCAACAATTCAGTCATAGGCTTTGCAATCTCTGAAAAGTTCTCAATGAACCTCCGGTAGTATCCTGCGAGTCCAAGAAAACTCCGGATCTCTCCAACCGTCGTTGGTGATTCCCATTTGGTTACGGTCTCAACCTTAGTGGGGTCAACTGCTATACCTTCTCCGGATATAACGTGTCCGAGGAATCCAACTTCCTTCAACCAAAACTCACATTTGCTGAATTTGGCGTATAACTGATGTTCCCTTAGTTTCTCCAAAACCAAACGCAAATGTTCCTTATGCTCCTCTTCATTCTTTGAATAAACCAGGATGTCATCAATGAACACTACGACGAACTTATCTAAAAACTCCATAAACACTTTGTTCATCAGGTTCATAAAATAGGCAGGTGCGTTAGTCAATCCAAATGACATAACGGTAATACTCATACAGTCCATATCTTGTGGTGAATGCTGTCTTAGGTATGTCCTGCTCTCGAATCTTCAATTGATGGTACCCTGATCGCAAATCGATCTTGGAAAACACTTTAGCTCCTTGCAAACGATCAAACAGATCATTAGTCATTGACAGTGGGTACTTATTCTTGATGGTTACTTCATTCGATCCCCGATAATCTACAACCATCCTTAATGATCCATCCTTCTTTTCCACTAGAAGTACGGGTGATCCCCAAGGCGAAGAACTTGGGCGAATGTAACCTTTATCCAATAACTCCTTAATCTGATTCCTAATTTCCACCAAATCCTTTGCTGGCATCCGGTACGGTTGCTTCGATATTGGGCCTGTACCTGGCAATAACTCAATCAAAAACTCAATGTCTCTATCCGGTGGCATGCCTGGTAATTCCTCAGGAAATTCATTGGGAAAATCCTTTACCACTGGTACTTCTTCTTGCACAACTCCTGTTAGGCAGTTTACTTGTGTCCTGTTTGGCACATGCCGGGATACATACTTGATCCTTCTTCCTTCTGGTGTGGTAAGCAAAATTGTCTTACTGGCGCAATCGATGTTTCCTCCATACATCGACAGCCAATCCATACCAAGAATCACATCCAGACCTTGGGACTCCAGAATAATTAAATCCGTTGGGAAAACATGCCTTCTATACTTAATGGCACTTGGAAACATCCTTGTCTGGCCATGTACTCTGCTCCTGGCGAGCTTACTAGCATAGGCGTTTTAAGAATCCTAGTGGGCAGGCTATACTTTTCCACAAATCCCCTTGATATGTATGAATGCGATGCACCAGTATCAAAAAGAACGAGTGCGGTAAATGTCTTAACCAAAAACTTACCGATTACTGCATCAGGCTGATCTTCAACCTCCTCCACATTAACGTGGTTCACCTGTCCCCTATTGAAAGGGTTCGGCTTCTTCCCAGAGCTTCCATTTCCATTTCCATTCTGGCCTTCGGGACATTCATTGGCATAATGTCCGGTCTTGGAACACTTGAAACAAGTGACTTGACTCAGATCTCTCTTGGTTGGGGTCGATGGGGTGGTACGGTTCTGGCCGTTGCTTCCTCCATTCCCATTACCATTCTTGTGGCCATTATGGTTGTGCGAACTACCTCCTCCATGGGTATGCTGAAACTGAAAACCCGGTTTAGGGGTAAAACGGGGCTTCTGCTGGGCTCTAGAGTTATACTTCCCCTGTCCATACTTCCTCTTACGGTTCTCAATCTGCTGTTGCTTTCCTTCAATCATGATGGCACGATCTACCAACTCCTGGTAGTTGTTGAAACTCGCTACCATCAAATGCATGCTTAGTTCATCATTCAGTCCTTCCAAAAACTTCTCCTGCTTAGCTGCATCTGTAGCAACGTCATCTGGGGCATAACGTGCTAACTTGCTAAAATCGTCAATGTACTGGCCAACTGTCCTTCCTCCTTGGCGTAAGTTGCGAAACTCACGCTTCTTCATGGCCATAGCTCCTGCTGAAACATGGGCAGTGCGGAAAGCTTGCTGAAACTGATCCCATGTGACAGTGTCAACTGGGTAAGTGGCTGTGAAATTCTCCCACCATGCTGCCGCGGGTCCGTCAAGCTGATGTACGGCAAACTTCACTTTCTCACCATCTGTGCATCCTGCAGTGGTCAACTCCCTTCCTATCTTGCGGAGCCAATCATCTGCTACTATTGGCTCGGTGCTACTGGAAAACACCGGCGGATTCAGCCTAAGGAAACGGGCTAAGTGGTCAACAGGTGGTGGTGGTTGTGGTGGTGGGTTGTTGTTGTTGTTGTTCTGCTGGTTCTGGACTAACATCTGCATCAATTGATTCTACTGCTGGATCAACTGAGTGAGCTTCGGTGGGAATCCATTGTCACGTCTCGGAGGCATCTGAGGGTTTAGAAAAAACGAGAATTAAGAATAGAGTGAGGTCTAAAGAGAAAAACACTACCCCAATGCGCATGAGCAAATGCACCCAAAATCACTTCATTCAATCAAACAAGGGCTTACAATCGGTCTAAAACTATCGCAAAAGTGCTCGACTATGATGTTTACATGGGGGAATACTACTACTATCTGGTGGTCATCTAGAAATTTGAACCGGTGGAAGACTCCATGATATCTGCTCCAGCTTCGTCTTCAAAGTCGGGTTCACTTGGATCCGAATCGGTGTCGTCGATGATGATGTAGTTGCCCGGACATGCGACGTACTCGTCTTCCTCCTTGGATGCTAACTTCCTCTTGAGTTCTTCAATCTCCTGCTTAAGATTGCCATTGTGTCTAGAGCTACGATCTCGTCCATGTAGTCCTTGCGTGTAGACTTCAGTTCTCCTTCTAGCTTGATGATCCTTGCCTTTGCATTCTTCAACTCTATCATATCATTGCACATCTGGTTCTCGTGGCGTCGAATGTGCTGGTTTAACTCCTGGATGAAAGATGCAATGGATCTATCCTTCTTGGTGCTGACTAACTCCCATTGTTCGTCTCGGTGTCCGCAAATCTGGTAGATAGTGTCCTTGAGGTCTTCTTGATAAATTTCTCCAATGCGTCCCATGGTGATATGAGCTCCCATGCTCCTTCCCAGCCTCCAGGTTGGTGCATTGAAAACACTATCTATAGGCTTCGTGATTGGTGTGAATGTCCTTCCCGGAACGTGAGCTTGAATCTTCCAGTGCTCCTCTTCAGGCAGAGTGGCGTTGAAGGTTCCCGTGAAGCTTGGTAATCCAATGTTCAGGTACTTGGTGACTTCCTTCAGGTGAAATCCAAATGGTGTGCCTTCATCCGGTTGAGCGTACTTAATCTTCGCGTTCGTCATCCTAAAAGAGTAGAAACGATGAGGAGTTAGAAAATGAGAAGAGAATGGTGATCTATGGCTTTAACTTAGTGGTCGTGTCCTACAGTCAGTGTGTGCTCTGATACCATCTCTGTAGCGACCCGACCCGAATGGATCAAGTCTACTGTGCTCCGGTGTCATCCCTGGATCAGTAATGCTGACACCACACAGTACTTCGAAGGATTTATAGCAGAGTTGCAATCACACACTTATTACATCAATGTCTCAAAGAATTCTTATTACAATAAATATGGCCTAAGGCCATCTAATAACGATAACAGCGGAAGGCTCGGAAGATAAATGGGTCCATCAACTCCAACGGCATCACTGAGTATAGAACCACGACCTAAAAGCACCTTACTCGTCGTCTGAAAAGTCTGCAACATGAGAAGTTGCAGCCCGAAAACGGGTCAGCACATGGAATATGCTGGCAATGTAACACATAGAGAGTAATGGAATGAAACAGCTATACTACATGCATATATGGCTGGTGGAAAGCTCTATGGTTACAGTTTTGCGTAAAGCCAGTTTTTCCCTACTGCAAAGGAATAAATTTATTTAACTATCATGGTAGTTGTTAAACATCGAGAATGGTTGACAGCATTCCGATCCCAATTAAGTAATTAAAACCCAACAACATTAATTAGAAGTAACGTGATGAGATTCACATGATATTCAAGTACTAGATACTCAAGTTGTCCATAACCGGGGACACGGCTAATCATGATTAGTTTGTTACACTCTGCAGAGGTTTGCGCACTTTTCCCCACAAGACTCGATCGCATCCGTTTGGTTTCTCGCACTACATGGTGTTTGAGAAGACGGATGACCGAGACACAGTCTTTCAGAAGCGCTAGCACCTTACGATGGATAGACCGGTACACCTACTTTCCCCTACATCTGCTAGTCTACCCTATAAGAGTTCGCACGACTTAATCAACTATGCCAGAGCCCATAATGGCTTGTGGCTGCACACGGAAGTTACTAGCATGAATGATCTTATGATCCCTTTGAGCCTGGGTGGCGGTCCGAAATAAAAACAGGCATGTCCTGGTAGACATCAGGTGCCTCAATCCACCCAGATGTGTGTTCAAGTTGCCACCTTAGATAAACCCTTAATTATCAATCTCACATCTGTCATGGATATCACTCACCCAATCCACGTCTACTAGCATAGCATGGCATAATAAGCAAACGTAGAAGTAACTCCCAAAGGTTTGATAATAATACAGGTAATAGGTACTACCTCATCTACTTCCCATCCCATAATTTAATTAGATCCTAATCATGCAATGTGAGAGGATTGATCTAATGCAATAAAACATGGGTTGTAGAAAAGGTATGATCAAAGTGTTACTTGCCTTGCTGATGATCCGCGAGACCTAGGGTTTCGAAGTAACAAGCGGCGCAATCCGGGTGATCTATCGCAGACAAACAACAAGCACACAATAAGTACTCATCTAATGCACAGGTAAAACTCGAACAAGAGAACGAACTAGAAAGTTCAACTTAAGAACTCCGGTTGCAAAGAAAGAAAGAACCGAACAGACGACGGAAAAACAAATGGCGGAAGAAAGCAACTCGGTTCTAGCAAGTTGAAACTAGGTCAAATTTTACTGTAGCAAAGGCTTGTTCAAGTTGATTAGACGGAACGGCGGTTTCGAGACGAAACTCCAGGCGCTTGAATCACCTGATTCCGATAAATGAGCGGGAAGAAAGACTAGAACGAAGATCGGATCTGAGATCGCGATCGCGGAATAAATCCGACGAAAAGAAAGAGATGAACGGTTAAACGAACGGGCGTCGTTAACCGGGAAAATTCGGTGATCACGTTCGTTGAGACGAACGGTCCGAAAGAAGAATGAAAACCGATCTAGGGTTTCGGAAGAAAATCGAAACAAAGCCGGAAGAAAAACCGGAAGAAAAAAGAGAAGAACCGGAACGGTTT
>NC_057809.1:223663657-223726475 GCF_018294505.1 Triticum aestivum | reverse complement strand
CGCGAGGGGCTGGGGGCGGTGGCGGCTGGCCTGGCGCGCGGGAGCTACTCCTTTTTAAAAAAAAATCGGTTTCGCGCGCAGAAAAACAAAAGAAAAACTATCTAAACGAACTCCGAAAAATCTAAAGTAAATTTTCCCCGACTCCTAAAAAGGAGTCAAACAAAATGAACTTTTCTCCGGGCCTAAAATGCAATTTTTGAAAACGCGCATTTTTCCCTATCCAAATAAAAGCAAACAAAACTCCGGCAAAACCAAAACTTGACTTATTCATTAAATCTTCATTTTTCCTAACTTTGGGAAAGTCGTATTATTCCCTCTCTCATTTTTTTATATTGGAAAAATAATTGAAGATGAAATAAATAAATCAAATGATCCTCTTTTCCAAAATTTGAGAGAACTCAAATATGAAAATAACGAAATCTCCAACTCTCTTCGTGGGTCCTTGAGTTGCGTGAAATTTCTAGGATCAACTAAAATGCATGAAAATATGATATGCATGATGATCTAGTGTATAACATTCCAAATTGCAAATTTGGGATGTTACATCGTGTTTACGTTGGAGAGCACTTTGAGCCTATAAAATCGCACTTAGATGTTAAAATCATCAGAAAACAACATTTGGATTTCATCTATAGATAGTGTGACGGAACCAAAGAATCACAATTTTATAAATATTATATGAAAGATAGTATTTTTCGTGTAGTAAATAACATATATTAGTAAATAGAACAATGATATAGTTTCATGATTTGATTTAGGCAACTGCTCAAGTCTTCAAGATGACTATAACACTAAAGTGATGTGAAATATTATGAAAATTTTATTTTAGAATATATGCAACATGATATTTTTTCCTTGATCCTCAATATCAGTGAACAGGTCGATACTTGCAGGAAAAGGTCTCAGACAGTCGGGGTAATGGGGCGTCTGTGAAGGTCACGATAGGTGTGCAACATCATCAGCGGACTTCATACATGTTAACATTAATTAGATCTTCCATGGGACAAACTACGAGGGGTTGTCTTTGTGTTTGCCCATGTTGCCAAAAGTGCTAGTTCTGGAGAAATTTCTACTTTTTTACTTGATCCAATATATGGGCAAACTGATAGTTCAGTAGCCTTTGTCGGTTGTCAATATCATCATTGGTCAAGCTTCTCTAGGTGTGAAGGTTGTCTATACTCAGTTTCTCACCCAGTTCTTATAGAAACTTTTTATTCCGTTGGTTGAATCACACTGTTAGGCTATGCAGTTCCTAACTAAATACAAACTAAATGACAACTAAGAGTTAATCTTTCTTTTCAATTAGAGTCTTTCATTTTTCATGGACTAAACGTGTACTAATCTTAAAATCTCCACATTGTAATATGGCTGTTTCTGACCCAAATACTACTGCAAAGTAGACATAAGTGGTTTTGTAGCTTAGAACAAAGAAAATTAGTCATTGAAAAATATGTTAACTGTCTTATGAAATTGGAATTATCATTTTGACTAGCAAAAGTTTTTTACTTGGATGATATTAATTCCAGCTTCGATACATAGTCATATTTTCAAAGATATTGTCTTCCGATGTCCAATAAAAATCCGTTTTTCATCTCTATTTCATGCAAGGCACATGCCAAAAATCATGGACTCATTTCGTAGGTGCCTAATGTATCATTTTGTCAAGCATGATTGCATGGTTAAGATTTTAATTTGTTATAAGTTCTTATGCCGTGAAGTTACAAAGCAAGGTGACATTCATACTTCCAAGATTTTTCTTTCTTTCTTCTGATTATAAACAACACACAATTTTTTTGCATGTTGAAAACAACTAAAATTGTTTCTGAAATTACTATTAGGTTTTCAATTAAACTATATATGTCTTACAAAAAGAATTATAATAATCTTCGCCCACTCTATTCATCTTCCTTTTGATACACACACACACACACACACACACTTCAGTTTTGTTTAATGCTTTGTAAAGGTATATATAGTCCAAATTTTTCATGTAAACTAGTGTGCATCACAAGGCACTAGTGATCTACAGGTATGCGTCCGATTTGTATAACCATTTGATTATTTAAGATCACTAGCACTTGATTTGCGAGATTAGAGAAATAAGTAAGTGGCTGCTATAAACTCACTCAGGGAAGAGACATTCATTTAATGATGTATAATCAAGAGATGATATCGGAGGTGTACTGTTGTTGCAAAATTCCTCTGAGTTTAGATTTTTTTACAGATTTTTTGATAATTTATTTGGAAAAACTAATTCATTGATTAGTGATGTTTACATTCTACAATCATCGAACAATCCCACTCAAATAATTAGAATGATTACACATGAAGAAACCATATGTTTCTCATCGTAACAACATGGCAGAAACTCATGGGCTCATAGTTATTTAATTGTTTGGTAGAATCTCATGATTATAGAGATCATGCTTATTTCTATGGTTCAATAATTATGCACTATATGTACGAAAGTTTGAGCAGTTTTATTTGTTGGTTTTTGTATTCAATATCAGAATGTTGTTTGTTCCTACAACTGTATTTTCTTTGACAAACATATTTGAATGTATGCTTTAGCTTTTATTTCTGCAGAACATATTTATATATTTAATACACTTGCGGTAGTTAACAAATGGATGAATACTTTTGAAACCTAAGCATTTCAACATTTTTTACATTTGGGAGCTCTTTGCAAATATTAAAGAAATAGTTAAATTTTCTGTGGGAAGGGAAATAACTATCATGTTCTTATATGTGTATGTTACTTCAATTCAATTTTAAATGTATGATTAAAGAACATACTTTCACGTTGAAAAGCATTTCAATGGCTTAATACAAAGTCTATGAATTCATAGTTATTTCCTTTTTTACGTATATATGACCAATATTTAGGAAATTTTCTACTATGTTATTGTCTCATTAGCTAGCCCGTGCGGCTCGCATGGGTTGACGTCTAGTCTTTATAATCACCTAGTTATGTTGTGACGTCTGATAGCACACAAGGTGTTCCTCTGGTATTCGGGAGTTGCATAATCTCATAGTCAGAGGAATATATATAAGTCATGAAGAAAGCAATAGCAATAAAACTAAACAATCATAATGCTAAGCTAACGGATGGGGCTTGTCCATCACATCATTCTCTAATGATCTGATCCTGTTCATCAAATGACAACACATGTCTATGGTCAGGAAACTTAACCATCTTTGATTAACGAGCTAGTCAAGTAGAGGCATACTAGGGACACTCTGTTTGTCCATGTATTCACACATGTACTAAGTATTTGGTTCATACAATTCTAGCATGAATAATAAACATTTATCATGATATAAGGAAATATAAATAACAACTTTATTATTGCCTCTGGGGCCTTCAATCTCCCACTTGCACTAGAGTCAATAATCTAGATTACATAGTAATGACTCTAACACCCATGGAGTCTTAGTGCTGATCATGTTTTGCTCGTGAGAGAGGCTTAGTCAATGGGTCTGCAACATTTAGATCTGTTTGTATTTTGCAAATCTCTCTCCCTCCTTGATTTGATCACAGATGGAATTGAAGCGTCTCTTGATGTGTTTGGTTCTCTTGTGAAATCTGGATTCCTTCACCAAGGCAATTGCTCCAGTATTGTCACAAAAGATTTTCATTGGACCCGATGCACTAGGTATTACACCTAGATCAGATATGAACTCCTTCATCCAGACTCCTTCATTTGCTGCTTCCGAATCAGCTATCTACTCTGCTTCACACGTAGATCCCGCCATGACGCTCTACTTGGAACTGCACCAACTGACAGCTCCACCATTTAATATAAATGCGTATCCAGTTTGTGACTTAGAGTCATCCGGATCAGTGTCAAAGTTTGCATCGATGTAACCATTTACGATGAGCTCTTTGTCACCTCCATAAACGAGAAACATATCCTTAGTCCTTTTCAGGTATCTCAGGATGTTCTTGACCACTGTCCAGTGATCCACTCCTGATTACTTTGGTACCTCCCTGCTAAACTTATAGCAAGGCACACATCAGGTCTGGTACACAAATTGCATACATGATAGAACCTATGGCTGATGCATAGGGAATGACCTTCATTTTCTCTCTATCTTCTGCAGTTGTAGGGCATTGAATTTGACTCAACTTCACACCTTGTAACACAGGCAAGAACCCTTTCTTTAACTTATCCATTTTGAACTTCTTCAAAACTTTATCAAGGTATGTGCTTTGTGAAAGTCCAATTAAGCGTCTTGATCTATGTCTATAGATCTTGATGCCCAATCTATAAGCAGCTTCACCGAGGTCTTTCATTGAAAAACTCTTATTCAAGTATCCTTTTATGCTATCCAGAAATTCTATATCATTTGCAATCAACAATATGTCATCCACATATAATATTAGAAATGCTACAGAGCTCCCACTCACTTTCTTGTAAATACATGCTTCTCGAAAAGCCTGCATAAAACCATATGCTTTGATCACTTCATCAAAGCGTATATTCCAACTCTGAGAGGCTTGCACCAATCCATAAATGGATCGCTGGAGCTTGCACACTTTGTTAGCACCTTTAGGATCGACAAAACCTTCTGGTTGCATCATATACAACTCTTCTTTAAGATATCTATTAAGGAATGCAATTTTGATACCCATTTGCCAAATTTCATAATCATAAAATGCGGCAATTGTTAACATGATTCGGACAGACTTTAGCATCGCTACGGGTGAGAAGGTCTCATCGTAGTCAACTCCTTGAACTTGTCAAAAACCTTTCGCAACAAGTCGAGCATTGTAGACAGTAACATTACCGTCAGCGTCAGTCTTCTTCTTGAAGATCCATTGATTTTCTATGGCTTGCCGATCATTGGGCAAGTCAACGAAAGTCCACACTTTGTTCTCATACATGGATCCCATCTCAGATTTCATGGCCTTAAGCCATTTCGCGGAATCTGGGCTCATCATCGCTTCCTCATAGTTCATAGGTTCGTCATGGTCAAGTAACATGACCTCCAGAACAGGATTACCGTACCACTCTAGTGCAGATCGTACTCTAGTTGACCTACGAGGTTCGGTAGTAACTTGATCTAAAGTTTCATGGTCATTACCATTAGCTTCCTCACTAATTGGTGTAGGAATCACGGGAACTAATTTCTGTGATGAACTACTTTCCAATTCGGGAGAAGGTACAATTACCTCATCAAGTTCTACTTTCCTCCCACTCACTTCTTTCGAGAGAAACTCCTTCTCTAGAAAGGATCCATTCTTAGCAACGAATATCTTGCCTTCGGATCTGTGATGGAAGGTGTACCCAATAGTCTCCTTTGGGTATCCTATGAAGACACATTTCTCTGATTTGGGTTCGAGCTTATCAGGTTGAAGCTTTTTCACATAAGCATCGCGCCCCAAACTTCAAGAAACGACAGCTTAGTTTTCTTGCCAAACCATAGTTCATATAGCGTCGTCTCAACTGATTTAGATGGTGCCCTATTTAACGTGAATGCGGCCGTCTCTAAAGCATAACCCCAAAACGATGGTGGTAAATCAGTAATAAACATCATAGATCGCACCATATCTAATGAAGTATAGTTACAATGTTCGAACACACCATTACACTGTGGTGTTCCAGGTGGTGTGAGTTGCGAAACTATTCCACATTGTTTCAAATGAAGACCAAACTCATAACTCAAATATTCACCTCCACGATCAGATTGTAGAAATTTTATTTTCTTGTTACGATGATTTTCCACTTCACTCTGAAATTCTTTGAACTTTTCAAAAGTTTCACACTTATGTTTCATCAAGTAGATGTACCCATATCTGCTTAAATCATGTGTGAAGGTCAGAAAATAATGATACCCGCCGCGAGCCTCA
This sequence comes from Triticum aestivum, assembly GCF_018294505.1. Lineage (NCBI taxonomy): Eukaryota > Viridiplantae > Streptophyta > Magnoliopsida > Poales > Poaceae > Triticum > Triticum aestivum. Next base: position 223,720,621 of record NC_057809.1, on the reverse strand, counting down.
ACACTCATCCGACCGCATACATCAGTATGTATTATTTCCAATAAGTCAGTTGCTTGCTCCATTCTTCTGGAGAACGGAGTCTTAGTCATCTTAACCATGAGGATTGGTTCGCAAGCATCAAGTGATTCATAATCAGGTGATTCCAAAAGCCCATCAGCGTGGAGTTTCTTCATGCGCTTTACACCAATATGACCTAAACAGCAGTGCCACAAATAAGTTGCACTATCATTATTAACTTTGCATCTTTTGGCTTCAATATTATGAATATGTGTATCACTAAAATTGAGATTTAACAAAAATAGACCACTCATCAAGGGTGCATGACCATAAAAGATATTACTCATATAAATAGAACAACCATTATTCTTTAATTTAAATGACTAACCATCTCACATTAAACAAGATCCAGATATAATGTTCATGCTCAACGCTGGCACCAAATAACAATTATTTAGGTCTAAAACTAATCCCGATGGTAGATGTAGAGGTAGCGTGCCGAAGGCGATCATAGCCAATCTTCATTTAATCCGTAGCCCCTGTTTCGAGTTGCAAATATGAGCAACATAACCAGTATCAAATACCCAGGCGCTACTACGAGCATTAGTAAGGTACACATAAATAACATGTATATCAAATATACCTTTCACTTTGCCATCCTTCTTATCGACCAAATACTTGGGGTAGTTCCACTTCCAGTCACCAGTCCCTTTGTAGTAGAAGCACTCAGTTTCAGGCTTAGGTCCACACTTGGGCTTCCTCCCTTGAGCAGCAACTGGCTTGCTATTCTTCTTGAAGTTCCCCTTCTTTCCTTTGCCCTTTTTCTTGAAACTAGTGGTCTTGTTCACCATGAACACTTGATGCTCCTTCTTGATTTCTACCTCTGCGGCCTTTAGCATCGCGAAGAGCTCGGGGATTGTCTTTTCCATCCCTTGCATACTATAGTTCATCACGAAGACTTTATAGCTTGGTGGCAGTGATTGAAGAACTTTGTCAATGACACTATCAACAGGAAGATTAACTCCCAGCTGAGTCAAGTGGTTATGGTACCCAGACATTTTGAGTATGTGTTCACTGATAGAACTATTCTCCTCCATTTTGCAGTTGTAGAACTTGTTGGAGACTTCATATCTCTCAACTCGAGCATTTGCTTGAAATATTAACTTCAACTCCTGGAACATCTCATATGCTCCATGACGTTCAAAACGTCTTTGAAGTTCCGATTCTAAGCCGTAAAGCATGGCATACCGAACTATCGAGTAGTCATCAGCTTTGCTCTGCCAGACGTTCATAACGTCTGGAATTGCTCCTGCAGCGGGTCTTGCACCTAGCGGTGCTTCCAGGATGTAATTTTTCTATGCAGCAATGAGGATAATCCTCAAGTTACGGACCCAGTCTGTGTAGTTGCTACCATCATCTTTCAACTTAGCTTTCTCTAGGAACACATTTAAAATTCAAGGGAACAGTAGCACGAGCCATTGATCTACAATAACATAGATATGCAAAAACTATCATGTACTAAGTTCATGATAAATTAAAGTTCAATTTATCATATTACTAAAGAACTCCCACTTAGATAGACATCTCTCTAGTCATCTAAATGATCACGTGATCCATATCAACTAAACCATGTTCGATCATCATGTGAGATGGTGTAGTTTTCAATGGTAAACATCACTATGTTGATCATATCTAATATATGATTCACGTTCGACCTTTCGGTCTTAGTGTTCCGAGGCCATATCTGCATATGCTAGGCTCGTCAAGTTTAACCCGAGTATTCTGCATGTGCAAAACTGGCGTGCACCCATTGTATGTGAACGTAGAGCTTATCACACCCGATCATCACGTGGTGTCTTGGCACGAGAACTGTAGCAACGGTGCATACTCAGGAAGAACACTTTACCTTGAAATTTAGTGAGAGATCATCTTATAATGCTACCGCCGTACTAAGCAAAATAAGATGCATAAAGGATAAACATCACATGCAATCAAAATATGTGACATGATATGGCCATCATCATCTTGTGCCTTTGATCTCCATCTACAAAGCACCGTCATGATCTCCATCGTCACCGGCTTGACACCTTGATCTCCATCGTAGCATCGTCGTTGTCTCACCAACTATTGCATCTACAAATATCGATACCGCTTAGTGATAAAGTAAAGCAATTACATGGTGATTGCATTTCATAAAATAAAGCGACAACCATAAGGCTCCTGCCAGTTGTCGATAACTTTTACAAAACTTCGTCATCTAATACAACAATTTATATCACATCACAACATGCCCTGCAAAAACAAGTTAGATGTCCTCTACTTTGTTGTTGCAAGTTTTACATGGATGCTACAGGCTTCTAGCAAGAACTGTTCTTACCTACGCATCAAAACCACAACGATTTTTTTGTCAAGTGTGATGTTTAAACCTTCAATAAGGATCGACCATAGTCAAACTCGATTCAACTAAAGTTGGAGAAACAGACACCCGCTAGCCACCTGTGTGCGAAGCACGTTGGTAGAACTAGTCTCATGAACGTGGTCATGTAATGTCTATCCGGGCCGCTTCATCCAACAATACCGCCGAATCAAAGTAAGAAGTTGGTGGTAAGCAGTATGACTATTATCGCCCACAACTCATTGTGTTCTACTCGTGCATATATCATCTACGCATAGGCCTGGCTCGGATGCCACTACTGGGGATCGTGGTAATTCAAAAATTTCCTACGATCACGCAAGATCTAACTAGGAGATGCATAGCAACAAGGGGAGAGTGTGTCCACGTACCCTCGTAGACCGAAAGCGGAAGCATTTAGTAACGCAGTTGATGTAGTTGAACGTCTTCATGACCCAACCAATCCAAGTACCGAACGTACGACACCTCCGTGTTCAGCACACATTCAGCACGATGACGTCCCTCGAGCTCTTGATGCAGTAGAGGGTCGAGGGAGAGTTCCATCAGCATGATGGCATGGTGACGGTGATGATGAAGTTACCGGTGCAGGGCTTCGCCTAAGCACTACGACGATATGACCGAGGTGTTAAACTATGGAAGGGGACACCGCACACGGCTAAGAGATTGTCTTTTGTGCCTTTGGGGTGCCCCTGCCCATGTATATAAAGGAGGGGGAGACAGGCCGGCGGCTAGGAGGGGCGTGCCATGGGAGGAGTCCTACTTGGACTCCTAGTCCAAGTAGGATTCGGCCCCCCTTTTCCTTTCTTCCACCGGAGGGAATAGGAAGGAGAGGGAGAGAGAAAGGGAAGGGGGCGCCGCCCCCTCCTCCTTGTCCTATTCGGACTCCCAAGGAGGGGGCATGGCCACCCCCGCGGGCTTCCCTCTCTCTCCCTTAGGCCCATGCTGGCCCAATACTTCCCCGGGGGCTTCCGGTAACCCCTCGGTACTCCAGAAAAATACCCGAATCACTCGGAACCATTCCGATGTCCGAATATAACCTTCCAATATATGAATCTTTACCTCTTGACCATTTCAAGACTCGTCATCATGTCTGTGATCTCATCTGGGACTCCGAACAAACTTCAGTCATCAAATCACATAACTCATAATACAAATCGTCATTGAACGTTAAGCATGCGGACCCTACGGGTTCGAGAACTATGTTGACATGACCAAGACACATCTTCGGTCAATAACCAATAGCGGAACCTGGATGCTCATATTGGCTCCTACATATTCTACAAAGATCTTTATCGGTCAAACCGCATAACAACATACGTTATTCCCTTTCACATAAGTATGTTACTTGTCCGAGATTCGATCGTCGGTATCATCATACCTAGTTCAATCTCGTTACCGGCAAGTCTCTTTACTCATTCCGTAATGCATCATCCCGCAACTAACTCATTAGTCACATTGCTTGCAAGGCTTATAGTGATGTGCATTACCGAGAGGGCCCAGAGATACCTCTCTGATACACGGAGTGACAAATCCTAATCTCGATCTATGCCAACTCAACAAACACCTTTGGAGACACCTGTAGAGCATATTTATAGTCACCCAGTTATGTTGTGACGTTTGATAGCACACAAGGTGTTCCTCCGGTATTCGGGAGTTGCATAATCTCATAGTCAGAGGAATATGTATAAGTCATGAAGAAAGCAATAGCAATAAAACTAAATGATCATAATGCTAAGCTAATGGATGGGTCTTGTCCATCACATCATTCTCTAATGATGTGATCCTGTTCATCAAATGACAACACATGTCTATGGTTAGGAAACTTAACCATCTTTGATTAACGAGTTAGTCAAGTAGAGGCATACTAGGGACACTCTGCTTGTCTATGAATTCACACATGTACTAAGTTTCCGGTTAATACAATTCTAGCATGAATAATAAACATTTATCATGCTATAAGGAAATATAAATAACAACTTTATTATTGCCTCTAGGGCATATTTCCTTCAGTAGGGGGCGCCTATTTATAGCCGGGGAGCAGCCCGACATGATAAGATATAAATTCCTTTCAATGATATGATCGTTAGGTGGATAAGATATTTGGGACAGCTGGCGCTTAGCACATCAACGGTTGGAAATTTGAGCTCTCAAATTTCTCAGGGCTGTCATGTTCCTCACTTGTAGGCAATCCGCACTGGCAAAATCCTAACTCCTCGGTCAGAACAAATTCCCCAAAGAACAGAAGATCTTCGTCTCTGTCACTGAAGAAATTGACTGAACAGTATGAGATTTCCAATGGCTTCACTTGAAACGATTGGGTATGTGTAGGCTCTGAGATGAGCATCACTTGGAAACTTTTCCTTAGTTTTACCCCGATCCCCTTTAACATTACGGTGTTTCCTATGACTCAAGAAAGACAAAATGAAACTACAAAAACAAAAGTATTCATGCTTCATAATCATCACATCAATATCAAAGTCTTCAAGGTCACACCAATTTCCTCATTTTCAAAGTCTTCAAGAAAACCAAAGTCTTCAAATGAAGACATTCATTTTTAGAGGTCGACTTTCTTCGTAAATATCAAACTCCTCATAGACTTATAGAACCTGTGTACTCTCATAAACACATTAGCCCTTAATCTATAAGTCTTCAATACACCAAAATCACTAAGGGGCACTAGATGCACTTACAATCTCCCCTTTTTGGTGATTGATGACAAATAGGTTAAGTTTTCAACGGGGATAAACATATGAAGTGTAAATACTGATATTGAGGAATTTGATTGCAAGATATAGAAGAACTCCCCCCTAAAGATGTGCATATTTGAGGAATTTCCTTTCGATTGCAAATGCACATTGTAGAGTAAAATTATGGATATCTCCCCATATATCTTGTAATTCATACACACATTTAACATATAACATGACGAAGTTTAAATGCATGATGGAATATGATGTCTGACGAAATTCAGCATGCATGCATTAAGGTACTTGAGGAAATAAGCATGCAGAAAGCAGTTTAAAAGTATCAGACCACCATCAGACTTAAGTTTACAACTCATCAGAGCAAACACCTCACAAGAGCAAGAGTTGTAACTTTAAAAAAACATCCCATATATAAGACCCGCTTGAAGACTAACTCAAATTTCTCCCCCTTTGTCATCGAATGACCAAAAGGGACGAAAAATGAGGACTAACGCCCCTGAAGAATATCATCATGATGTTGATGGAGGAGTGCCAGCGTTGTTAGGGTCGTCCGTTGAAGTAGGGCCTGCCGCAGTGTCGTTGAGATCTTCAGCTTCATCCGTGTCACGTGATGAAGAATATAAACTTGTGACCGACTGAGGAACTTTGACCTTCTTGAATTTCTTCAAAGGAGGATGAGACCAGTCAAAGTCCTGTTGAAACCCCATCTGCTTGAGATCTTTATCACTGTAAAGATGAGATATAATAGCCCAAGTGCGGTCGAAGATTTCATGTGCATAGTAATGATTCTTCTTTACAATGTTTTGCGTGATAGTCATGTTCTGAAGAATTGAGCCAAATTGACGCTTGACGCATTTGTGATTCCGATCGACCTTCTGATGAAAACTTAGAAGAATCTCACGATCAGTCATCACGCGTGGGGCAGTGGCTTGAGGAGTTGGCTTTGAGGCTTTTGTGACAGAGTCCTATGTTGTAGAGTCATCATTGTTGGAGTAAGATGCAGCTTTGCGAAACTGACCATCCAATGGACGGGTGCCTTCATCAATAACAACAGCTTTGCCTTTTTCGTCAACTGAGGAAATAGTCCTTTTGAGGACTTCAATGGGAGGCAAAAAGTTGAGGTGATCACTACAAAAAAAAGACACATCCGTGACATTTTGGGCCGAACGAATTTTTTTCTGTCATGCTTATGACACTTCTATGATGATAATTGTGACAAAATCCGGTATCATCATAGATGTGGTGGGATCCTACTTCTATGACAAAAAATCATGACAGAAAATGGGATTTTCATCCTAGGCTGGCCGGAGACACAGTTGCATGACATTCTTTGCACCGTCCATGATGGAAAAAACCATGGTAGAAGCGAGGGCGAGGAAAATATCGGGGAGTTCCCGGTTACGGTGGGTGGTCGGGGCCGAGCGATGCGCGTGGGTGCGAGGCATTGGGATCTAACTGAATCCGAGCGAGGCGTTCGCCTACTGAACCCGAGCGATTGCACTGCAGGCTACGCGTTACGGAACCCGAGCGATCGATCGATATGACTGTTAACTAAACCCGATCGAGTGATTCCTTCACTACTGCTGCTAACTGAAGCCAATCAAACATGCTGCCTCTTGAAGAACAGTGAGCGTTCTTACGGGGGGTGGATGAACATGACCCTATGGTAGTAGAGGCCGTTGCCGCTGGATGAACATGACCCCGATCGATCGAGCCGGTTGGGGTGGATGAACATGACCCCGTGGAGTGCTGGATGAACAGGACGACCCCGTGGAGGGTTGGTTGAACAGTGGCCGTGGAGGCCTGGATGAATAGTAGGCCATGGAGGGGTGGTTTAACAGGACCCCATGGAGAGGGCTAGTTGAACAGTAGCCGGTGGAGGAGCGGTGGAGGCTGGATGAACAGGAGCCCGTGGATGAAATAGCTCCCCCCGCACCCCACCCCCCATATGATTCCCCATTCATACTCTGGCGTCCTCCATCTGCCACCCCATCCCACCCATCAACCGCCGCCCTCCTCCATCACGCCGGAGCCGATTCCCCGACGTCGTTGTCCACCGCAACCGTAACCGCAGTGCCCTCCATGGCTAGTAGTTGAAGCTGAGGCCGAGATGTCCATACCCGAGCCAGTTCAACCACGCCGTCCTGCGCCTCACCGCCGCCGCTCCAACTTCGCCACCGTCCACCGCATCGGAGTTGTTCCTGCTACACCGTCCTTCGCCGCCTCGGATCTGCTTCCCCTCCACCGACAGACGACCACCGCAATATAGTCAACAATTTGGCCATGGGTTCATCCAACGCTCGACCCTCCTCCAAAACATCGGTTCCCTAGGTAAAAACAATAAAATTGTCGCGACATCCGGAGGACCCAGCACTGGCAACCGGAAATGGTAATCCTCTTTCCTTATTCATGCAAATCTTACGTGTCTGCTTGCACGGTATTCATCCCACAGAAGACACTAGTTGACCACTTCTTCCTGATACTAGTGAAGTAAATATGCCCTAGAGGCAATAATAAAGTTATTATTTATTTCCTTATACCATGATAAATGTTTATTATTCATGCTATAATTGTATTAACCGAAAATTTAGTACACGTGTGAATACATAGACAAACAGAGTGTCCCTAGTATGCCTCTACTTGACTAGCTCGTTAATCAAAGATGGTTAAGTTTCCTAGCCATGGACATGTGTTGTCATTTGATGAATGGGATCATATCATTAGAGAATGATGTGATGGACTAGACCCATCCATTAGCTTAGCACTATGATCGTTTAGTTTATTGCTATTGTTTTCTTCATGACTTATAAAATGTTCCTATCATGATGAGATTATGCAACTCCCGAATACCGGAGGAACACTTTATGTGCTATCAAATGTCAAAACGTAACTGGGTGACTATAAAGATGCTCTATAGGTGCCTCCGATGGTGTTTTTTGAGTTGGCATAGATCGAGATTAGGATTTGTCACTCCGTGTATCGGAGAGGTATCTCTGGGCCCTCTCGGTAATGCACATCACTATAAGCCTTGCAAGCAATGTGACTAATGAGTTAGTCACGCGATGTTGCATTATGGAACAAGTAAAGAGACTTGTCGGTAACGAGATTGAACTAGGTATTGAGATACCGATGATCGAATCTCGGGCAAGTAACATACCGATGACAAAGGGAACAACGTATGTTGTTATGCGGTTTGACCGATAAAGATCTTCGTAGAATATGTAGGAACCAATATGAGCATCCAGGTTCCTCTATTGGTTATTCACCATAAGTGAGTCCCAGTCATGTCTACATAGTTCTCGAGCCCGTAGGGTCCGCACGCTTAACGTTCGATGACGATCGATATTATGAGTTTATGTGTTTTGATGTACCGAAGGTAGTTCAGAGTCTCGGATGTGATCATGGACATGACGAGGAGTCTCAAAATGGTAGAGACATAAAGATTTATATACTGGACGACTATATTCGGACACCGAAAATGTTCCAGAGAAGTTTCGGATAAAACCGGAGTGCCCGGAGGGTTATCGGAACCCCGCGGGGGAACTAATGGGCCTCATGGGCCTTAGTGGAGAGAGAGAGGGGCGGCTAGGGCAGGCCGCGTGCCCCTCCCCCTTGGGTCCGAATTGTACTAGGGAAGGGGGCGGCGCCACCTATCCTTCTCCCTCTCTCCCTCTCCTTCCTTCCCCCTCTCTTCCTTGTTGGAAACCTACTAGGAATAGGATTCCTATTCCTAGTAGGAATCCTACTTGGGGCGCACCCCTATAGGGCCAGCCGGCCTCCCCCTTGCTCCTTTATATACGGGGGTAGGGGCACCCTAGAACACACAAGTTGATTGTTTAGCCGTGTGCGGTGCCCCCCTTCACTGATTTCCACCTCGGTCTTATCGTTGTAGTGCTTAGGCGAAGCCCTGCGTCGGTAACTTCATCATCACTGTCATCACGCTGTCGTGCTGACAAAACTCTCCCTTGACCTCAGCTAGATCTAGAGATCATGGGACATCACCGAGCTGAACGTGTGCAGATCGCGGAGGTGTCGTACCTTCGGTGCTAAGATCGGTCGAATCGTTAAGACGTACGACTACATCAACTGTGTTGTCATAACGCTTCCACTTTCGGTCTATGATGGTACATGTACAACACTCTCCCCTCTTGTTGCTATACATCACCTAGATAGATCTTGTGTGTGCGTAGGAATTTTTTTGAAATTACTACGTTCCCCAGCAACTAGATGTTCCTAGTAACTCGTGATGCACAAGGTTTCTCCTCATATACTATTTCGCCTTAGCTAGAGGTCCATCGGCCCCCTGGATTTCAATTCCTGGTCAGTTGATTCCCAATTAAAGGAAGCATTCCCTGGCGTAACATGCGCTAGTTCGCCTATTACGCCGGGGAAGCAGCGCCTCAGTGTTTATCTTAGGGGTGTGTGGGGCCTAGGAGTTGCTAGTGCCGGATCTGGAGGTCGGCCAGGATTAAATGGATGGCCGGGGGCGCTGCCAAGCACGGCGGCGGTGTCAGGTTGAGGGGAGGGCGGGGCGGCGGAGGCAGTGGTCTAGGCCGGTGGTTGCTGGCGGTTTGAGAAAGATCATCAACAATAATTGGCGGGAGGTAGAGGAAGGCCATCTGCCCGTTCCTTATAGATCGGATGGTTCATAAAAAATCGACTGGCCTATTTATTTTTAGTCGACTGTTATTTTGATAGGACCACATGTGGTGGTGTGCTGGAGGAGTACCTGCATTTCCCAGCCATCCCGGTGCTCATATATTACAAAATCATACGGAGTAGAATCTAATTTTGTTTCCATGCAATGTTGTAGAGCTATCATAAGTCTCCTGTCATTTATTTTTCAGCCACCTGCTATCTGCTACTTTTACAGTGCACTAGTTCTGCACACACTTCACTCATACTCTCACTATTATGTTTTTATGCAAGGGTATTTCAGACTCTGCCTTGACAGAAGGAGAAAAGAGAAGAGAGAAGTCGCTCCTTCTTGCTTCGCTGGCAGGCAAGACACGTTTCCATGCTTTAAAGGTTGGATGTTCAACAGACGAAGACGGTAAACATAGCCCTGGAGTTGATGATCTCGCTCGCCGTGAACCACCATCCCAGGTGCTTGCTTTAAATTCACGGTGTCATACGTGGTTGCATGTTGCATATGGTGTCTAGCTTATATTGAAAAGGACGAAGTCGGTCTTTATTAAGATAAGGAAAGATATTTTTTACATGAACCACCATCCCGGGAGCACCAGAAGACAAATAGCTAGTCAGGGCACTGGACGAGCTAGTGACAAGCCCAACACAGACATGCATCACCTGGAAGCCAACTAAAAAGCCATGATGGTGGCGAAGCAGCCCGCCTCCCATCAGGCTCTCAGGTCCTCGATGATCATGCTCACCACTCCAGCCGAATTTTTAGCTTGTATTGCTTCTAATTTGGTTAAATTGCATCTGCTTAGCTTACACATTATACCTTTGAATATGACATGCTTAGCTTACACATTATATCTGCTTACCATGTTCTTACATCAAACTAATGTTCTTGTGTATCCCTCATCAATCACTTATGATGAGGCAGTCAGGCCAGTGGACTACTGTGAGAAAAGATCCTCATTTAAAGAATGCATCGTCAGCCTCCCCACATCGTCAGGCTAGATGAAGATAGTGAATGTAGCTCTATAGTTGATTATCGCATTTCCCCTATACCAGCATCACATGTGCTTGCTCTAACTTGGCAGCATGATATGTGGTTGCATGTTGAATATGGTGTCTAGATTGTTATTCATCCAATCTAGTTAAATTGCATTTGCTATTCTGCTTAGTTTATACATTAAACCTATTAACGTGACATGTCTTCCTGTTTTTAGTACATAGTACATATGTCTATTAAGCATGTCGTTACATAAAACTATTGTTTTTTTGTATCCCGCATCAATCAATATGATGAGACACCTTTAGTATATGCAGTGTGATATTAGTTGCATCTTTCATATGATTTATAGCATTCGCTGCTTCTAATTTGTTGAAATGCCATTTACGATGGGACGCTTTTAACTTGGCAGAGTCATATTGGTTGCATCTTTCATGTGGTGTCTAGCTTGCATTGCTTCTTATTTGTTGAAATGGCTTCTGCTTAGTTTACACAAACAGTTATGAATATGCCATGCCGTCCTGTTTTCGTACATATTCCATCCTGTTATCATGTGTTTGCCTTACATCAAAGTAGTGATCGCCAGTATCATGCACGAATGAGTTCTGAAGAGTGAATTTTATTGCTTTTTCTTGTTGGTTTTATTTGAAAATTCAAAATCAATAAAGCGGAAGGAATTTAGCAAGGCAGCGGATAAAGGCGCTCCTTCCAAACGGAGGGCCTCTACAGATTCTACTCCTCCACCCCCAAGATGATTTGCAAGACAACACATGCACAGACACTCAACGTAGTTGTGTTGGTGATGAGCACGTCTTCCCTAGTGCATCATCACATGTGCTCCCTCTAACTTGGCATTGTTATATGAGGTTGCATGTTATGTATGATGTCTAGATTGTATTGCTTATAATTTTGTTGAATTCCATCTGCTTACTTTACACATTATACTTGTGAATAAGACGCGTGTTCCTGTTTCTAGAACATACAATATATGTCTATCACACCATGTTCTTACATCAAAGTACTACTGTTGTGTAACCTGCAACAATCACTTATCATAAGACATGTTTGACTTGGGAGTGTGATATAGGTTACATCTCGCATTCTTTTCTAGCTTGTGCTACTTCTAATTTGTTGAAATGGCACTTATGACAAGACAACTTTAACTTGGTAGAGTGATATTCGTTGCATCTTCCATATGGTGTCTAGCTTTCATTGCTTCTACTTTGTTGAAATGCCTTCTGCTTAGTTTACACATCATAGTTGTCAATATGCAATGTTGTCCTTTTTTCTTACACATACAATTGTCCTATCATGCGGTCGCCTTACATTAAAGTAGTGCTTGTCAGCATCCTGCATCAATGAGTTCTAAAAAGCAAATTTTTATTCATTTTTCTTGTGGGTTTGACTTGACAAGGCAATACAACTAAGAAAGAGGAAGGAAAAAATTAAGGCAGGGACTGATGGTGGTCTTCCGGCGAAACCGGCATCCAGGTGCTTTCTCTAGCTTGGCAGTGTGATATTGTCTTGCATGTTGCATAGGGTTTCTAGCTTGCATTGCTTCCTATTTGTTGAAATGGCTTCTGCTTAGTTTACACAAACATTTGCGAATATTCCATGTCGTCCTGTTTTGTACATGTTCCATCCTGGTATCATGTGTTTTCCTTACATCTCGCATTCTTTTCTAGCTTGTACTACTTCTAATTTTTTTAAATGGCACTTATGACGAGACAATTTTAACTTGGTAGAGTGATATTCGTTGCATCTTTCATATGGTGTCGAGCTTTCATTGCTTCTAATTTATTGAAATGCCTTCTGCTTAGTTTACACATCATAAGCTGTGAATATGCAATGCTGTGAATATGCAATGGCCCTAATGATGAGAGACCTTTAACTTGGTAGCGTGATGTTGTTTGCATCTTGCATATGATTTATTTCTTGTATTGCTTCACATTTGTTTAAACGCCAGTTATGACGAGACACTGTTAACTTGGCAGAGCGATATTTGTAGCATCTTTCATATGGTGTCTACCTTCCATTGCATTGCTTCTAATTTAGTGAAATGTCTTCTTCTTAGTTTACACATCATAGTTCTGATTATATCATGCCGTCCTGTTTTTCGTACATATTACATCATCCTATCATGTGGTTGTCTAACATCAAAGTTCAGTTCATCTGTATCACACATCAATTTGTTCTGAAGAACTAAATTGTTATTCATTTTTCTTGTCGGCTTAACTTAACATGGCACAGAGAGAGAGGAAGGAACACATAATGACAAGGGATGGTGTTAGTACTAAGGACACACGGAAAGGGAAGCGGAAGAATCCTGCAGATTCTGCTGGTACTGATGGTGCAATAGAAGGTCAAAGTCCAGCAGAAAATTGTACAAACAGGGTATCCCATGCTACAGGAGCTGCAGAACAAGCCAAATAGAAACCAATAGCTGCCACCAAACAAGCAGAAACAACCCTAGTTGTTGCAACACCTTCCATAGCACCACTAGCTGCACGAGTTACTCGTTCGTCAACTCAGCTAGCAGCACATCCCCAAGCTCCCTTGCCACCTGACTCTACTTCCGAAGCACTCTTGACACAGGACGATTTGTCTCGGGGATATACCCCGCGGTATGACCCGGCTGGAGTTGTAAACCGGCTGGGACTTGGTAAACCGGCGGATGGTAAACCGGCGGAGAGTTAAGATAGAAAGTCAAGACAGATGGCTAAGACAGACGGTAAACCGGCGAGTGTTAAACCGGCAGAGTTAAGACAGATGGTAGCACCGGCAGGTGTTAAGTCAATCATAACCCGGCAAACAATGTTAAACCGGCAGACGTTAAGAAGCCCAGGAAGGGAAGTCAAAATAGTTTAAGTCTTAGTCTGAGATGGACTCTACATGTAACCCGCCCCTGTAACTTATATAAGGAGGGGCAGGGCTCCCCAAAGATGGACAAGAAAACAACAATCTCTAGGGCTAGACGCAATTAGAGGAGAGCCGGTTTACGGCGACTCCCTCGTGATGATAATGAGATCTAGCCTCAAACAGCATGTAGGGTTGTTACCGGATGATGTTTCTCGGGGCCCGAAGCTGTCTAAATCCTCGTCTTGTGTTGCGTTTCTCGATTCCGCTCAACCCCTCTTAAGCTACCACATAGATGCGTTGGCCTCACGACTAAGTCCTTCCGCTAGGACATCTGACATGACAATTCCACAACAGTTGGCGTCCACCATGGGGTCTGCACATGGTGGTGTTAAGTTCTTAGAGGGATCTTTTCCAGGGTTCGAGAAGATCGTAATTGGTCCAATGATAAAGAACAGACGCAGAAGAATTCACATCAACTATGAGTTTCATCGGTAAAAGATTGAAGAAGGTTTCCGCAACAGTATATACAAGATTGAGATCGAGAAAGATTTAGGGTTGCATCTATGCATCTCCACGTCCAACAGCCGGTCAAAAGCTGGCAAGAGATGTTTTTGGCTGTGCGCCGTCCGCACCGTCGAACCGCTGAAGACCGGCAAGGGATCAGTTTTGCCGAGATAAACTGCCACTTTATGGTAATCTGGAAGTCGCCGTGGCTACTTCAAATACAAACCGGATTCGAGTTGATTGGAGACAGCGATCACGTGTCACGCACAGCGGCGGTTTACGGCCTCACAAGATCTCCCGAATCGATCAACCTAGCAAACGTGCATGATGAATCAAGTGTCCTTAGTGCTGATCGGGGTCACACACGTATAAATTAAATATCCATAGCGCCTGATGGATGCCCACCCACGTGAAGATCCCATGTGCAACCATAGTACTTGCGTGGGTTCCAGGAAGAGATTTATAAAAAAGGGGGAGAGCGGGAGAAGCCACGATCTGGCACTACTAGATTTCCCATTTTAGCCGATGGTCCAATTACCGTCGGATATTTAAGTTCACCGTCGGAGACTCTTATAACTGACGGTACACCGTCGGCCATCTCCCGTCAGCTATGCTTTGTCAGCCATTATACTAATAACCGACGGTACCATCATATTATATCTTTGCCCACGGTAATAAGCCGACGGTGAGCCGTCGGATATGTTGTTGCCTACACCTGGCTCCCAGTAGGTCGAATGCGCTTATAGTCGACGGTTCACTGTCAGGTGTTTATCATCTGACGGTTATTGTTTACCGTCGGTTTTCTTAATAGCCAAGGGTATATACAACCCGTCAGGGTTATGCACAACTGAGAGGAGAGCCAAACCATCGGTTAGTGTAATTACTGATAGTGCATACAGCCCTTTGGGGATTCCTTTAGTTGAAAGGTTAGCTCGCACCTTCAATTTAGAAAGTCGCCGACTGTCTAAAGTGCATGTATGCATTTTTTTACCCAAGATGTTTGTTGTGCCATAGGCCATTAGTCAACCCTCACTGATTAATTTCACTGAGAGGGAAGTGCAATATATTACACAATATTTCACAATATTGGCATTTCCGATACATCTCATAATTACACAACCGCACATGACCAAAAGAACATTTAGCATAATCTAGGTATTACAAACCTAATGAGTTGCATATGAATTACATTTACAATAACAATCCATCTAGGAAGTGTCGAATCAAAAAATAGTATTAGAGAGGTCCAGACAATTTGCATAAGCTAAATTTTCAACAAACTTCAGATCTTTACTTTATCATAATGCTTATCGCCACAGCTATCATCTCCCTCGTTGCCATAGATGTCATCCTCCTCATCATCAGTGTCATGATCATTTTAATAGCTCGGACCGCTTCTAATATTGCTTGACACTCCCTAAGAAATGACAAGACTAGTTGTAAAAGAGATGAAAAACAATGCAATGTAAATGAAATTTGATTGAGCTACAAGGAATAAACTTTTTTAGGGAAGCTACAGAGAACAAAAGTAATTGTTCTAGAAACATCTATGCATGGAGATATATAGCTAATCACGTCTTACTGTGGGACTTAGGAACTCAGTGTACGTCGACAATTACTCGTGTTACACCAGTAATTCATTCCTTTCCAAACCATGCATTGGGCAATAGAAACTTAAATATAAACACAAACAGTAAAAATAAACTGGTTCACTATTTTGCATCTTTTTCCACAAAGCTACAGACTAGTACTTTTTGACCTCTAAATATACTTCCATGTATTTCTATGTATTCACGCAAGACAAAATCTATTTACCCATCCCAACATTCAGTTATTTGTGGTACTATTTTCCTAATTGTTGAACATGTAGTTGTACCTTTACACAGCTGCCGATTAACGGAAAAGCCAATAAAATGGCAGATGAAATCATACTAGATTTCTCGAAGATAACAGATGTGGCTGCCATGAATTTGGAGAGCCAAGAGGGATATGGGGCACAAGCTACCTTCAGGTTCCAAGGATATGATTTTGACAGGCAAGGAATTCATCAAACACTTTACAAGGACAACACAAACGAGAGCCTACGTATGCATAGTAACTGCATACGAAACAGAAAGTTAGACTGACCCATAAAGGATGAAGCAAGGCTTATGTGTTGATGCTCGAGTCGAACATTTCATTTCTGTACAGCTCAAACAAACAAGCACAATGTAGTAACCTGAATTGCAGAAGAGTATAATATGTTTGTCAACGAAGCCTTATCTGAATGTTTCTCATTTTATTGTTTTTGAAACTGGATTTACTGAAGCCATCGACAAGGGCTTCGTGCTTCACCAATTTCGCCTTGTTCCGAGCAATCTTGGACAGCCTCATCAGTCTGAATCCACCCTGTGTTCATTAGGCCTCTGTTATCAGGGAAGATATTTCTGGTACCTTACCAAGATTCAAATAGTCTAGTGTGGCACAAACCATGGCAATGTTTTGCATCATCTAAATATGCACGTATTTCCTCATCTTACTTTGTTCCTGAATAACTAGGTGTACAAATTAAGCGAAGCTACTAATACTATCCCTTGTGGTAGTATTTCCAGCATAGTTGTGTGCATCGTACCAATTTTGACATCTTAGCTATCTAAGATTTGACATCAGAAATCAATTAAACTAGAATAGATGGGGATTGCAGGACACCTTAACTTGTTGAGTAGTACAGTATAGTAAATGGCGAACGAGAACAGAGCCGAACCCATTAGCCCGCGCTGCCGCTCGACCATCAGTACACTCGCCATTGCCTGCCACCACTGCTAGCGTACTGTTGTTGCAGAAAGAGAAGAAAGAAGAGACAAGGTAAGAGGAGAGAGGAAATCCGGGGAAGGGAAAGGAGGCACTGACCTAGAGTCGTAGCCCATGAGTGTTGCACGACGCCGCCAGACCTGGCGAGAGATCTGGGTGCACTTGCACATTACGGGATGATAGAAAGGGGTGAGAGGAGCAAAACATCTCCAGCCTCCCCGGCCATAGCTGCTGTGGAGAGGTGATGGAAGGAGTCGATCTGAAGCTAGGCGGTGGGGAGAAGGGGAGGTGAGGGCTGGTCTATGGCGGCGAGGTGAGGATAGGCCATGACGGCTACAAGGGGAGGTTAGATGAAAGCGACTGCAAGTTCGTGCCGAGTGGGCTATTTAGGATTTTTCGTTTCGCGCTTGTGTGCGTTGAAACTTTCAACGCGCGTGTAAATATGACTTGATTTTTTTTACTTCTTATACAGTCCTCTGTAAATTAATATATTCCTCTTATATATTCTTCTGTACATCAAAACATTGATCATAATTATATTTCATCAATTTAAATACAATGTAGTAATTTCACAAAAAAATAAAATAAAAATAAATACAATGTAGTAAATTCAACGTATGATATTGAAATATACTTTGCAACATTTTAAAATCAAATAAAATGAAGAACAATTTTTTTATCACCCGATGGATCACAAGCACGTGTCGACCACTTTGTTCACTTGATACATGTCCTAGGGGCCCCAGACACCGCTTTCCTCCAGCCTAATAGCTTAATCGGTGTGCTACCAATTGCCCCTTTCGTTACTTCAAACCCCTCACGCCATTGTACGCGGATGATGTGGTTTTCGCTGCTGCTACAATCCTCATCTGTAGCGGCCTCGTTGCTTAAGGCCGGGAGCAACGCACCACCAGCCACCGCCGCTGCAAGAGGAGAGTGTCACTGCTGCAATACGGCGTCAAAGAAGTTCTGTGCTTGCAAGCAATGGGATTGGACTGAACACGCTGCCAAACTGCGTGTGGTACCTCTCGGGCGGCTTGTCCTCGTCGGTCTTCTGTGTCAATGCGGGCTTGCCGGCCACCGAACCGGGCTTCCTTAGCCAGCTCATGGATTTTTGCTGCCTGGCGCTTGAGAGCTTGCATTCGGGGTCAAATCCCAATACAAGAGTGGCAGAGAAGAGAGAGGCGAGTCAAGTGAGGAGGGCTGATACATTAGGCGGTGACCGGTGACATATCTAAGCGGCGGCTAGTGCTGAGACTGAGAGGATTAGGTCAACTCAAAGCTATACATTAAAACGGACGCTTCAAATGTCCGTGGACATGTCTGGATGTGTCCACAGACAACGCTAAGGGAGTCGGTCATCCAACCATAATCATATCCGGACAGCAGGAGTGGGCCATGCGTGGGCTAGGCGGACCTAAAAGAAAATCACACGGGCAGTAAGGACATGTTGTCAAACCGACACTAAGACAAGCGGATTGTCTGGGCTCCCCCAAAGCTCCCTTAGATTTGCTTCATGTTTAGAAGATTTTGGTGGTCCGGACTGGTCGGCGGGCGTTTGGTGCGTCCCGTTGGATGGCTAAAAGTGTCCAAACCTTGAAAGCAGGGGAATGAGTGCGGAGCATCTCGAGAGCAGGAACTAATTGAGCTTACTAAATCATATTCCAGTGACGTGCTCAGAATAAGATTGCCAGCAACTGGTACCATTTGGACCACAGCGAAAACATACTCCACTTCGGCAAGACGCCATGTGCCACATGGTGAAGACCCAACCTAGACATGTATATACAAGACTACGCTGAGCACCTTTGCCTCATCTACTCCAGGCGGCGATCTCCTCTGGTCCCTCAATGGGGTTTCTCCCTGTGATAGTTTGTAAGTGAACATTTTTCAAACATGTCATTTTTTAAACCATCATATTCGCATTGTTTGGGACTAAAATTTTGAATCATCATATTAATTAATGGTAAATAACAATGCAACTTATAGCACTGCTAGAATCTAATTGTGGGAAATGTACTTATATGGAAATTATTTGCAATATAACCATCGACCATGTACATGTTTATTGCATTCGTCTATCGAAACATATCACCGAGGGTGAAAGTCAACCATCGGTTATTACTATCTCTCGTCGGGTATCTAATCAAATAGCCGAGAGTGACATATCGGCCGTCGGTCATTTGCACTCATAGCCGAGAGTTTTTTTTGACACTCGGCTATTAAATTTCACCGTCGGGTATTACATGTAATCCCCGTGGGTACAGCAAAAACCGTCGGATATTACAATGAACCGTCGAGCATTAAATTGCATAAACGAGAGTTGGGTTTTCCCCGTCAGGTATTTTAATATACCGTTGGTTATTAGTAGTTATACCCGTGAGTGTGCAATAACTGTCGGCCACTATCAAGACCGTCGGCTATTGCAGTAATGGCCGACGGCCCGTCGGCTATTAGATTTCACCATCGGAAATATGGGCATTTCTAGTAGTGTGGAGAGTATGAGCATGGACTCAGGGTCAACCGCCCCAGTTCGTTTTTGCCAAGTCGATGGCGAGTTGCCCCCGGCCTTGAGTCAGACGCCTCTGCCGCGGCCTCGCGCTGAGCCGTCGCCTCTATCAACATGAACTCGTGCCTTGACCCGCCCCGGTCCGTCCGCATCCATCATTCGGCCGTCATGGCCACGGCCTCGCTCCGCCGAAAGCTGCCGCGCCGGTCCAACTCGCTATGCCACCATTCTGCCTGGAGCCGCGGTCTTCGCTTCTAAACCACCCGGACTCGTGACCCCGAGTTGTTTCTCCCGTCTCCATCGTCAGACCGCCGGCGCCCCTGCCCTGTTGCCGTAAACCGGCGCCGCCTGTCACCTCCCGCTGCTCCCGCATCGCAGAGCCACCGTGGGTGCCTCCGCCCTTGCCGCGAGGCCGCCTTCTATGAATTGCTCTGTCGTCGAGAGTCGCCGGTGTCCGCCGTGTTTCTTCTGGCTGCTGATTCACCAGTCTGTCTCACTGTACGGGCTCGTTGCATGCTAAACCACCTTGCCTGAACCGCCGCGGCGCCCTGCCGTTTCAAATCGCCATCAGGCCAAGCAACCGCTCTCGTTCTGCCTCTGCTTCAAACCGCCGCCGTCGAGTTGCCGAATTGCTTTGTAAACCGGCCACCACAGCTGAGCAGGTCTTGTCAATGCCTCGTCGGCGTCTCATACAACCCGCCGCGTCTCCACTCAACTCCACTGCCATAAATCGCCGAACGCCATCGTTTCGCCAGCAAGCCAAGTCTTCATCTACACTTCTGCTGCACTTCGAGCCGCCCGTCCTAAAATCGCCGCCATCGGCCACCTTCGAGTCGGCCTGCCTCAGCTATTCGTCGTTGAGCCGCCCCGGTCAAACCGCCACGCGCACGGCCTCCGCTTCTACTGAACCGCCCTGCGTGGGCCTCGCTCCTGCGGCATTAAGCCGCCCTTGCCGGCCTCCGCGCTCGGGTTTCCGCTGCGCCAGTCCGGCCGCATCTGCCTCAAGCCACCGTGGCTCGTTGAGTCACCGCCTACCAACGCCTCTGAGCCGCTGGGCCTTGCCATCCGCCCCTTTGCCACGGCCGCTGACGGCGCTGGCCTCCCGCGCCTTCTCACATGGCTCCGCCCGTCATCTCCCTTGATAAACCGGTTGATGCAGCCGCTTCACCTGCCGATTCGTCTCCAGTCGCCTCTGCCAGAAGCTCATCGGCAGGTCGCCGGCGGACCTTGCCCCCGCTGAGTCACCATTGGCATCACTCCGTTTTTTCGCCGTCCCATTCGACTCCGAGCTGCTTCGACCTCGAGTCACGGGTTACCAATGAACTACCGCGGCGCCCTGCCATTTCAAATCGCCGCTTGGCCATCTGCTGATAACCCGCTACAACTGTATTTCAACCTCCGCTGATCTCGCCACCACCAAGTTGCTTCGCCAGCGTGTCGAGCCACCCTGGCCTCGTGCCTCCGCCTCTCTAGGAAGGACTCCGCCATTACGGCTGTTGAACCGCCGCTTCTACCGTGGCCCGGAGCATCTCCACTGCCCAGCGCTAAAACCGCCACCATTGTCACAGCTCCGCTTCAAGTCGCCTGACACCCACCCGTTCGGACTCACCTAAACCGATTCTTGCGTCGCTCCGTCTTCGCTTCTGAAACCGTCCGAGACTCCGTCGGGCCACCGTGGCCTGCCTCTATTGTGACCCACCGTATCAAGTTGCCTTGCTGAGAGCCTCTGCGACCCGCCGGCCTCGCAACCGTAGCCTGCTTCTGAGGTGCTGCCCCAGAGCAGGCCTCGCTCTGCCCCCGTCAGGCGCGGCCTCGAGCCACCTCGCTGTTACAGACGCCTCGGCTACTGCAAACACGCCGAGCTTGTCTGAAACACACCTGAGAAACTGAAGCTGTGAAAAATCATTGTTTGAGGACACAACAATGAGTTGCTAGTGTTATTCAGGAAGGGTCACGTGATAGCCCATATTATAGACCAAGAGTTGTTGGAGATGATTTCCAACAGGAGTATAGACTGTGTTTAAATTATTCACAAGTTTGGTATAGAAGGTCAATGGCTCCGAAAGAAGTTTATAGCACACAAGAGGAGGCATGCATCCAGCTACTAATGGAAAACGGATTATGGAATGAAATACCATTGGTGTTCTCTGATAGTCATCATGGATATTACATGGACCTTTCTTATTGAAGCATTTAAAGGGTCATTGGATAATACGTGGACTGAAGAAGCACGAGCTGCTATGATTGAACCGGGCTATATTTTCATGCAAGACTGCGCTGCCGAGCTGGTCCATGCTCGTACATCCACATCGGGATTCCTCCAGAGCACCTCCACTCGCTTCTGCTGTAACACGCCCTCTTGACCCACCAAGCCTCGGTAAACCGGCCTCCTTCTGCGGAAAATCCTGCATCACGAGCCGCCTGATGCCTCTGCTCAGGAGCAGCCCTCGCACACCTCGTCGGCCTAGCCTTGGTGCGCCTTTGGTGCTGTACTCAGGCGTCGTTTTGTTTCTGCTGCTCCCGCTGGATGACTGTGTCGACGCCGAGTCGTTTCCTCTACGGCCGTTCGCCTGCAACCTGCTCTACGCCGCGGCCTTGCCAGTGACTTGCTTCTGAACCGGCCGTGTAAATAAATAAATAAATAAAAAGGGTCTGATGACTACTGGCGAGTGGCATGCACGGCTGTTGAATATGGTTATTGTTGATCAATCAAACACAGCTGCACTACTTGTCAAAGCTCAGCAAGATATCGAGAATGAGAACGGTGGTAGCATTTGGCAAGGTCCTCGAGGTAATCAGTAAAAATTCCTTCGGATGTATGTAAGGATCAAATGGAATTTAGCAACAGTACTGAAAGGTTACCTACGGATGCCACATAATGATCATCTGCCGCCTAAAAATCAGGTGATATTTATCTTACATATTTTGTTAAGTACGTGTTGATTTCCTTCAACAAACAACTACTCCGCCCTGCTGTATTTTTTGTACACAGGACAATGATTCATTACAAATGTGGTTTATACCGCGGATATGGAGCACGTACTGGCAACATTGCACCCGGTATTCATCCGTACCTCATTACCCGGTAAAGGGATGTGCGCAAGCCGCCGCCCTCGTGGCCCGGACTACTTTAACTCACTAGGACCGTCCCTGTGAAGTAACTCGCCCGTCCGTACCGGCTTATAATATTGCGTCCGACTCATCTGTCTGCTCGCATGGCGGGCTCATCCATGATTGATTTCCGCTTCACCATGGTGATCATTAACTCTGTGGTGGATAAACGCTGGCCTGACATATCAGGTCAAATCCATCCAGTATATTTTTATGTTATATATTGCTTTCTTTAAAAGAGCAATTACTCCGGCTTGCAAAGTTCTCTGATGCAGGACCCTAAACCGCCATATTGGTGCAAATTTAAAGGTCGTTAGAAAATTTCCGGCTTAACAAGAAGGATTTTGGTTTTAAAATCCGGTTCAAGGGAAAGCTATCTCCCACTAAGCTTTGAAGCTCTCAATATCCGGTTTAAGAATTTCCGGTTCAAAAATAATAATCTCTCGCAAGTTCGAGCTCTCAGGAAAAATTAAAGGGACCAAAGAGAGTCTGTTGCAAAAGTACAACTCAAACATAGGTGCCCATTGAGCATAACTCACAATATCATTTGGGGGTTTTCCTGTTCAAACATAGGTGTATTCACCAAAGAGAACATAGCATTACTACCCTCTTGATTCTGGCTATGAAGCCAATATTATCATAAGAGCACAACTCTGGTTATTTCGGTAATTCGGCTATCAAGCCAATATTATCATAAGGGGCCAAAGAGAGTCTGTTGCCCAGCATAGCTCAAACATGGGTATCCCTTGAGCACAGCTCACAATATCACTTGGGGCTATGTTCGAACCATAGTCACACCTCTTGATAGGCTTAAAGCCACCAGGGAAATCACTTGGGGGCTCTGGTCGTATCCGAACCATAGCTTATACCCTCTTGATCAACATAAGGGCACCAGGGAAATCATTTGGGGGCTTGGTCGTATCCGAACCATAGCTACACCTCTTGATAGGCATAAGGCCACAAGGGAAATCACTTGGGGGCTATGGGTTCGAACCATAGTTACACCTCTTGATAGGCATAAGGGCACCAGGGAAGTCCCTTGGGGGCTTGGTCATATTCGAACCATAGCTACACCTCTTGATCGGCGCAATGCCACAATTATGACTACTTGAGGGCTCTGGTCGTATCCGAACCATAGCTTAAACCCTCTTGATCATACATATACATCATCATATATTGCATCATATGTTGCATCATCATTACATCATCATAGCATGTATCATATGTGTATGGATATACCAGCTTATATCGTAGGAACCAGTTTTTCAAACAAGGTTATATTATTCAAAATCTTTAATAGCCAACACGGCTGGATTTTATTATGGTTATCAATAACCAGTATTATGATTAAGGTTTTCAAAGTCGCTTTAGCGCAATGACTATCATATTATCAATGGATATGATTTATTCTACAATTGAAGGAATAGTCCCGAGTCGCTGCAGGCTTACGACCCGACACTTGGGGGCTACATTATTCAAGTTGGGATTACATCAAATACACAAGTCTCATGTCGCTGCAAGAATGCACCATGACACTAGGGGGCTAATGTAAAATCATTGTTTGCTCACTTATTTGAAGACCCGACTCATCACATCGTAATGAGCCGGCCCTTGGGGGCTACCAATTGCTCATGTCAACAATTCAAGGTACATGAATTTTCATCTATTATTGAAGGATCCACTGCTCGGTTGGTAAAGCACAAAGCTCTCAACCTTGTGGACATGGGTTCAAGCTCCATGATGGGTGAGGGAGTCCTGGATTAGGGGGTATCCGGACAGCCGGATTATATCCTTTGGACGGACTGTTGGATTATGAAGATACAAGATTGAAGACTTCGTCTCGTGTCCGGATGGGACTCTACTTGGTGTGGAAGGCAAGCTAGGCAATACGGATGTGTATATCTCCTCCTTTGTAACCGACCTTGTGAAACACTAGCCCCCTCTGGTGTCTATATAAACCGAAGGGTTTTAGTCCGTAGGACAACATACAATCATACCATAGGCTAGCTTCTAGGGTTTAGCCTCTCCGATATCATGGTAAATCAACTCTTGTAATACCCATATCATCAAGAATAAATCAAGCAGGACGTAGGGTTTTACCTCCATCAAGAGGGCCCGAACCTGGGTAAAACATCGTGTCCCCTGCCTCCTATTACCATCAGCCTTAGACGCACAGTTCGGGACCCCCTACCCGAGATCCGCCGGTTTTGACACCGACTAAAAGGATCGATATGGTTGACTAGAGGGGGGGGTGCATAGGCAACTACCATTTTTTAGCTTTTCTTTACCAAATTAAACTTTGCATCAAAGTAGGTTGTCTAGATGTGCAACTAGGTGAACAACCTATATGATGCAACAACAACAAGCACACAAGCAAGCAAGGGAACAAACACTAAAGAGCTTGCACAAGTAAAGGTAAGAGATAACCAAGAGTGGATCCGGTGAAGACGAGGATGTGTTACCGAAGTTCCTTCCTTTTGAAGGGAAGTACGTCTCCGTTGGAGCGGTGTGGAGGCACAATGCTCCCCAAGAAGCCACTAGGGCCACCGTATTCTCCTCACGCCCTCACACAATGCGAGATGCCGTGATTCCACTATTGGTGCCTTTGAAGGCGGCGACCAAACCTTTACAAGCAAGGTTGGGGCAAACTCCACAACTTAATCGGAGGCTCCCAACAAGACCACGAAGCTTCACCACAATGGAATATGGCTCCGAGGTGACCTCAACCGTCTAGGGTGCTCAAACACCCAAGAGTAACAAGATCCGCTAAGGATGAGTGGGGGAATAAAAAATCCCTTGGTGGAAGTGTAGATCGGAGCCTTCTCAACCACTCCCGAGCAAATCAACAAGTTTGATTGGCTAGGGAGATAGATCGGGCAAAAGGAGGCTTGGAGTATTTAATGGAGCTTGAGCAATGAATGGTGCTTGGGCAATAATGAAGCTTGGGGGAAGAGGTAAGTCAAAGGAAGGGAAGAAGACACCCTTTTATAGTGGGGGGAACAATCCAACCGTTACCCCCCACTCAGCCCCGCAGAGAGCGGTACTACCGCGGGGGCAGGGCGGTACTACCGCTCATAAGCGGTACTACCGCTCCCCCTCAGCAGTACTGCCGCGCTAGAAGAGAAGGGGCTAGGGCTGGGACCCAGAGCGGTACTACCGCGGAGGCAGGGCGGTACTACCGCTCACAAGAAGCACTACCGCCACTACTACTGCAGCTAGTACCGTAAAACCCGACACGAGAAAATGCGCACTCGAGTCGAGGCGGTAGGAGCACGGAGCCACAGCGGTACTGCGGCTGAGGCCATCCAGCGGTACTACCGCTCGGAGGAGCGGTACTACCGCTTGCTGAGCTTTAGCCGTACTACCGCTATACTACAGCTAGTGCCGTAAAACCCGACACGAGAAAATGCGCACTCGAGTCGAGGCGGTAGGAGCACGGAGCCACAGCGGTACTGCAGCTGAGGCCATAAAGCGATACTACCGCTCCGAGGAGCGGTACTGCCGCTTAGTGAGCCTCAGCGGTACTACCGCTGTGGCCCGCGGTACTACCGCTGGGTCCAGGAAAAGACGCACAGAGGAGAAAAGAGGAGCTCCAGAGAGACGGAAAGAAATGGTGGGAGAGAGAAGAACGTGTACGTGTTGATTCCACCCAAACCATACCGAAGAAGATCCCCTCTTGATAGTACGGTGACTACTACGAAACTTAGTCCACCAACAATGTCACGAAAGAAGCTACACCGTCTTGAGTAGAGCGCCGAGGGGAAATAATCATTTCATGCCGAAAGATGAATATCTGAAAGAACTCAAAGCACCCGATTAGTCCGCAAATGCATTGTCATCAATCACCAAAAGACCGTAGGGATAAATATGCCCTTACAATCTCCCCCTTTTTGGTGGATTGATGACAATACGTGATTTGCATAGAAAAGAGTAAAGACATAGAATTCAAGAGAACCCACGTCTCTTAAAATATAGACAGGCTCCCCCTAGATGTTGTGCACACTAGATAAGTGTTTTGGACTGCACGACACACATACTAGGATCACGGCTCCCCCTATATTTTAGAGACCAACAACCTAAGCAAGATATATGAGAACACATATATGATAGGATAAGCATGCAAGCTATAAGATACTGAGGTGCATAACACATAGATAAGATAACAAAGGTAGCATATGTCTCACAACAAACCAAACCAAGAGAAACGCACAGGAAACCACAAGACTAAAACAAAGCACGACACAAGAGGCAAAACAAGCAAATCCCTACACTCTCTCCCCCTTTGGCAGCGAGACACCAAAAAGGGCAGAGAGGAACACTACGACTCCAGGCGATCATCACATCTCTGCATCTTCATCGTGAGTTGAAAACTGCTCGGCATCGGAGTCGGTCCAGTGGCAGTTCTGATGAATCCAGTCCTCTTCTTCAGTGATCTGTCCCTCAGACCCACTGACAACTGTGGCGCCCAACTGACGCATGATCTCCTTGTGGTGCGTCCTGGCATTCTTCTCCACCACATGAGTCAAGTACTGACCATGGGACTCCATGCAGAAGAGCTTCTTCATCTTGCGCTTGAGCTTCTGGGCCCAGGATGGTTCTGCACTGGAGTGGCCAAAATCCTCATTGTGGGCATCAGTAGCAGCCTCACCCTCAGTTTCCATGGCTGCAGCAGCAGCAGGACCCCCTGTGTGAGGCGCTGTCCAGTTGTCCTTCTTCCTCAGATGCTTGATCTCATGAGAAACCAACTCTCCAGTTTCTAGCAGCACTCTGGGATAAGTCTGTGCCCAGGCCCTCTCAATGAGCCTCATGATGAAGGGACCATAGATAGGACACTTGCGCTCAGACACGGCAGATACAAGTTCAGACCACATGACATGAGAGATATCCAGGCTCTCTCCAGTGTTTGCTTCCTTCTCATGCTGACAGAAAAGAAGCATGTCCACGAGGTAGGAGTGAACCTGATCCAGATTCCCAATGCGAGGGAAGAGAGTCTCACGGAATATGCGATGAAGAATGTCCAGATACGGACACAGCTCGTAGGTCTTCTTCTCAGTGACAGGGTGAATCTTCACAGTGCAGTAGGGCCAAAGGTCTTGCTTGTGGGTGGAAGTAACATGGCGGTGAGGACGGAAACCGACAGGAGTCTCAAGCCCGTTATCCACCACATCAAGTAACTCCATGAACGCCCGCCACTTGACAGAAAGCCGCTTGCCATTGGTCATCCAAGTCAGAGTCCTGTCGCTATCTGTTCCAAGATGGACGGTGGCATAGAATTGAGCCAACAAATCCGCATCGAAATCCTTGTTGAACTGCATGATCCTGAGAATGTTCAGCTGAGTGCACATCTGAAAGGCTTGTCCAAAGTACTCTGGATCCTTCTCCATAGCATCAGTGTCAATGGAGCGAACATCAACATAGAGATTCTTCTTGGCCTTGATCACATCAAAGTAGATGGCAAACTGAAAACGGCTCCAGAACGGACGGTTGACCAAAGTGGCTTCTTGGTCCACCGTATAGGGGTTGCAGCGACGCTTCTCCCAAAACTCCTTGTTGTTCATCTCAGTCACAGCCTTCCCTTTTGGCTTGTTGGCGGCTCGCTTCGATTGCTGAGGAGGTGGAGGAACACTTGCAGAAGCACTTGCTGGAGGCGGTTGGGTGCTCGAGGAACCAACGGCAGGCTCTGAGGTCCGGTAGCGTTTGGAGGTGGCACGCCCGGGGTTGATACGGCGACCTTGCTGATCGGAAATGTCATCACCTGGAGCCAAACACAACAAGACGCAAAACAACCAGAAGAAACGAGCATAAGCCAATAAACACAACAAAAGGATCAAGGTAAGCCAGGAGAATGATGGAAATTGGCATGCAGCGGTAGTACTGTGACCTGCCTACGGTAGTACCGCCCCAAGCGGTAGTACCGCCCCAAAGGGAGCGGTAGTACCGCTCTCGGTCAAGTGGTCGTACCACTCCAAAGGGAGCGGTAGTACGGCTTGAGGCGGATAAACAGCAGTTTCATAGCACGAGGCAGTGAAACAGTGGTTTCCTACTACCGTGGACAGATCCGGCACTACCGGCCTACCAAATTCAAAAATAATCCTACCAAACATCAATCTAGATGATCTAGTTGCCTTCTCCAACCAACTCAAGCCTAGATTTAGCCAAAAATCTAGAGATGCAACCACCATTGCCCCTAAGCACAAGATCTAAAAGCAAGACCAAAAGAGAGAAGGAACGGGGGCAATACCGGCATCCATGGCAAGAGGACGAGGTGGGGATTGACTCCACCGAAGGAAATGGAGAGGAACGCCCCGGAGGAGGAGATCCACCGGAGCCCTTCCGCGGCGGAACGGTGCTGGAGAGAGGGAGAGGCACGAGGGGGCGAGCAAATGGGTATGGGGGAGAAGAAACCTCCCCCTGCCCCGATAAAAACCCCTGGCCCCGCCCCGCAGCAGTAGTACCGCGCTGGGGAGCGGTAGTACCGCTCATAAGCGGTAGTACCGCACTGGTGTGGCGGTAGTACCGCTTACCACGGTAGTACCGTCCATCACCAGCAGTAGTACCGCTTACCAGCAGTAGTACCGCTCGCCAGCAGCGGCAGTACCTCCCAGCACACCGCGGCAACTAGACTACATGGCTTAGCTCAAAAAAAAAACAGAACACCCGTAACGAAAAGCAAAAGAACACACCAGCAAGAGGCCAAGAAACCCCTCTTCAAGAGAGGGCGGTGGCCGAAGCCACCTATGTTTGAGTCAAGAGGTATGGCGCCGCGAATATTTTAACCTTGGGCCCATGACCAAAACTCGTCTTTTAAGCACACGTGCCATCAACAATGGCTAAAGTGAAAGACTTGATCAATTTATGCATAATGGGGGGAGGGAGAGTTCATTGAGAGAACAACACTCCCCCTATGTCCACGCCTACACCTAAACTAGACAACAAATTGAGCGTGGTAGGGTGTGCACGGGTTCAAGCAACATTGCTCGAATCAATGATATTTAGCTCATGCCTTAACTCGCGAAATCTTGCTTCATCCAAGGGCTTCGTGAAAATATCTGCAAGGTTGTCATGAGTGTTGACATAGTTGAGCTCGATCTCTCCTCGCCTAATGTGATCCCGGATGAAGTGATACCGAATCTCAATATGCTTTGTCTTGAAGTGTTGCACCGGGTTGAGAGAAATCTTGATGGCACTTTCATTGTCACACCAAAGAGGCACTTTGTCACAAGTGACATCGTAATCCTTTAAAGTTTGCCTCATCCATAAGATTTGTGCACAACAACTACCGGCCGCAACATACTCCGCTTCGGTGGACGAGAGAGACACACAACTTTGCTTTTTGGAAGACCAACTTACCAACAAGCAACCAAGGAATTGGCATCCTCCGGAAGTGGACTTCCTATCCACTTTGTCTCCCGCCCAATCGGAATCCGAGTACCCTACAAGCTTGAAGTTTGATCCTCTTGGGTACCATAAGCCAAAGTTTGGGGTATGAGCCAAATATCGAAAGATTCGTTTGACGGCCACATAGTGACTTTCCTTAGGTGCGGCTTGAAACCGTGCACAAATTCCCACACTCAACATGATGTCCGGTCTAGATGCACAAAGGCACCACTTTACCATTGGGATCTAGATCAAGTTGGCACTTGGTGGGCATTGGGGTGGAAGCCGGCTTGACGTCACTTAGCTTGAATCTCTTGAGCATGTCTTGAGTGTATTTGGATTGATTGATGAAGGTTCCTTCTCTTCTTTGCTTCACTTCGAACCCTAGAAAGAACTTCAACTCCCCCATGGAGGACATCTCGAACTTTGAGGTCATGAGAGCGGCAAATTCCTCATTGAAAGCTTTGTTAGGAGAACCAAAGATAATATCATCAACATATAATTGGCACACAAACAACTCCCCTTTGACCTTCTTAGTAAAAAGAGTGGGGTCGATTATCCCAACTTCAAACCCACGGTCTTGTAACAACTCGGTAAGGTGGTCATACCACGCACGTGGGGCTTGTTTAAGGCCATAGAGTGCCTTATCGAGTTGATACACATGATCGGGAAAGTAGGGATCCTCGAACCCGGGGGGTTGCTTGACGTACACCAGTTCATTAATGGGACCATTAGGAAAAGCACTCTTCACATCCATTTGATGTAACTTAAAGTTATGATGAGAAGCATATGCAATCAACATGCGAATGGATTCAAGACGAGCAACGGGAGCAAAGGTTTCACCGTAGTCGATACCCTCGACTTGGGAGTAGCCTTGGGCTACCAAACGAGCCTTGTTGCGAATGATAATCCCATGGGCATCTTGCTTGTTCTTGAATATCCACTTGATTCCAATGACATTGTGGTTCCCCGTTGGCCTTGGCACCAATCTCCACACTTTGTTGCGCTCGAAGTTGTTGAGTTCTTCATGCATGGCATTGAGCCAATCCGGATCTTCGAGCGCCTCATAGACCTTGTGAGGTTCCACACAAGAGACAAACGCGTGATGCTCACAATAATTTGCTAATTGTCTATGAGTGCTTACCCCCTTTCTTAAGCTTCCAAGCACATTCGTCATGAGAAGATCCTTGGTGGAGAGCTTGGAAGCAACTTTGGCGGCACGACGCTCTAATTCCTCCTCTGTGGTGAGTTGAGGAGCGGTTACTTGATCATCTTGAGCGTCGTCATGAACTTGTTCTTGGTCTTGAACTTGCTCGGGGGAGAAAACTTGACCTTGGGCATCACTTGGTGTGTGAACACCGTCTTGAGTATGATCTTGCCCTAGGTCTTGTTCATGAGGTTGAGGGCCTTCACTTTGTTCTTCGGAAGCGTGTGGGCCTTGGGTTGGTGATGGCTCCACTTGAGTGGAGCATTGTCCTTCTCCTTCGGCCACAAGGGGTTCCTCAATGGGTAGGATGAAACCAACACCCATTCTTCTTATGGCTTGAGGAGGAATTTCATCACCTACATCACAAGTGCCACTTTGCTCCACTTGGGAGCCGTTATTCTCATCAAACTCCATGTTACACGTCTCCTCAATAAGTCCCGTGGATTTATTGAGGACACGGTAAGCATGAGAGTTTGTAGCATAACCAACAAATATGCCCTCATAAGCTCTAGCCTCAAATTTAGACAACCAAACACCTTTCTTGAGAATGAAACACTTACACCTGAATACCCGGAAGTACTTGAGGTTGGGCTTGTTACCGGTGAGTATCTCATAAGGAGTCTTGTTCAAGCCCTTGCGGAGGTAGAGCCGATTTGATGCATGACACGCGGTGTTGATGGCTTCGGCTCAAAAGTTGTACGGAGAATTGAACTCCGCCATCATGGTCCTTGCCGCATCCATCAACGTCCGGTTCTTCCTCTCCGCAACACCATTTTGTTGAGGGGTGTATGGTGCAGAATATTGATGCTTGATTCCCTCATCACTAAGAAATTCATCCAAGGTGTAGTTCTTGAACTCGGTGCCATTGTCACTTCTTATTGTCAAGATCTTTGCATTGTGTTGACGTTGTGCTTCATTGGCAAAGTCAATGACGGTTTGTTGGGTCTCGCTCTTCCTCTTGAACAAATACACCCACGTGTACCTTGAGTAGTCATCCACAATCACCAAGCAATACTTTCTACCTCCAAGACTATCAAAGGATGGAGGCCCAAAGAGATCCATATGAAGGAGCTCCAAAGGCCTCTTTGAATAAATGATAGTCGTGGGAGGGTGAGCCTTCTCATGTAGCTTTCCTTCGATACAGGCACTGCAAGCACGATCTTTAGCAAAACTAACATTCGTTAGTCCACGGACATGGCCCCCATTTAGGAGACTTTGCAAAGATCTCATATTGACATGGGCTAAACGGCGATTCCAAAGGCATCCCACATCAACTTTAGCCATTAGGCATGTCGCGGTCTTAGTGGGTCGCTCCGAGAAGTTAATCACATATAGACCATTCTCGACATGCCCAACAAAGGCTACTTTAAGAGTCTTGCTCCACAAGAGGGCCACGGTATCGATATCAAAGAAAGTGGCAAAGCCCATGATTGCAAGTTGACGAACGGAAAGTAAATTGTATGCAAGGGACTCAACAAGCATGACCTTCTCGATCGTGAGATCATGAGAGATGACCACCTTGCCAAGTCCCAATACCTTAGAAGATGAGGCGTCACCCCACTCGACATTGGTGGGCAAAGATGGAACCTTGTGCACGTCCACCACCAAGTCCTTGCTTCCGGTCATATGATTTGTAGCTCCGCTATCGAGCAACCATGATCCACCATCGGAAGCAAACACCTACAAGAGATCAATGCTTGGTTTTAGGTACCCATTTTGTAATGGGTCCTTTGATGTTAGTAACAAGGGTCTTAGGAACCCAAATAGACCATTCAATGTACTCATGAAGAGAACCAACAAATTTGGCATAAACATGCCCATCACTAGCACGGCACAACACATAAGAAGGATTAAAATCGCCGGCTTTGTTGGGTGAGGTGACATTGCCCTTCTTGACTTTGTTCTTCTTCTTCTCCTCGGGGACACTCTCTTCCGCCCTCACAAAGGTTTGCATGAGGGGAGGAGGTCGTTTGGTCTTGTCATTCTTCTTCTTGTTTTTGGAATCGGGGACGTACCCAACCCCTTCCTTCGCCACACCTCCCTTTTGGTTGATCAATAGATCATTGAGGTTCTTCTTGCCTTGTATGCAAGTCGCAAGCCCTCTCTCAAGTTGCTCCTTCAACTTAGCATTTTCCTCAACAAGATGTATATGCTCACAACATGGGTTAGTAGCATTTGCATTATCAATTAAAACCATATGAGGAAAAGTTGCTTTCTCCTTAGTTAGCTTCACTTGGAGTTGATCATGAGACTCCTTGAGACTAGCGTGAATACCCTTCAAGGCCTTGTGGGCCTTGTCAAGTATATCAAACTCCTCTTTGAGTCTAGCAAGATCAACTCCGAGTTTGGCCTTCTCGGAATTTAGCACACGAGAAACAACGAGGGCATGATCATAATCTTTCTCTAACTTAGCATGATCAACGTTGTATGACTCCTCAAGAGCCAAACGAAGACCACACTCTTCCTCAAGAGCATTGGAAATATCCGAAATCTCATCGGCATAGTCACGACTATGCCCTTCCATCTTTGAGATGGTGTCTTCGTGAGCCTCGATCATGTCATTGGCCTCACCAAGTTGTTCCAAGAGAGCAACAAAGTGCTTCTTGGATTTTCCCTTGAGTTTGCCCATAAAGGCCTCAAACTCGTTAGCCTCCACATTAGCTCCCTCAACTTCATTAATGCTCTCCGATGGGGAAGGATGATTAATGATGGTAGTTTTGATGTTGGAGGTTACCTTGTTGGTGGCTTTCGCCATGAGGCACTTGGCGTTGATGCTCTCGTTAGGTGAGTCGAAGAGAGACACACGTGATGTTGTGGCAATGGCGACGGAGGCCATGGCAACCGACTCATCATCTTCATCATCGTCATCATCCTCATTGTACTCTTCTTGCACAACCAAGGCCTTGGGAGGAGTCTTCTTGGTGAAGTTGTTCTTGTTGGGGAACGACTTGGCCTTGTCCTTTCGGATGAGTTTGCCACCATTGTCTTCCCTCTTCTCATACGGGCATTCCGCAACGAAATGACTCATGTTGCCGCAATTGTAGAAAGTCCTTACACGTTGCTTGCCCCTCGTGCCACTCGAGGTGTTTTTGCTAAAATTGGGCCTCGAGTTTTTCTTGCTCCAAAATTGCCTTGAAGCAAGTGCCATGTGTTCATGATATGCATACTTTGTATCTTCGGGGTTGCTCTCCTCCTCTTCCTCTTCTTCTTCTTCCACGGTGAGCTTGGCCTTCAAAGCAAGGTTAGGCTTCTTTGCCCGTTGAGAACGGAGCACCGCATTTTCGGCGGTCTTGTCCAAAATGTTCATGGCCACAAACTCATCCAACACCTCGCTTGAGGTTAAAGTGTGGAAGTCCGGTCTTTGGCAGATGACGGAGGACATGGCCTTGTGGTAGGGCATCATTGCCTTGAGGAATTTGCGCTTGATCCAATTGTCATCCGTGTCCTTGCTCCCGTGATCTCGTAGTGAGACCCGAGTTTGGTGACTCTCCGATAAAGCTCACGAGGTTCTTCATCTTCCTTCATTGCAATCTCATCGGCCTCATCTTGTACCACTTCATAGTTGGAGCGTTGAATGCTTCCGCTTCCCCGGTAGAGAGACACGACACAATGCCATGCATCTTTGGCCAAGGCGAAGGGACGAAGATGAGGTAGGTCTTCGGGTGGAATTGCATCTTGAATGATGAAGAGAGCATTCTCATTGAATTGATTGTCCGCGGCTTCTCAAGGAGTGAAGTTGCTTGGATCATGTGGGTAGAAACCTTCTTCAATGATTCTCCAAAGGTTAGTGTTCACATGATTTAAATGACGTTTAAAGCGGTAGACCCAAGAATCAAAATCCTCATTTTTCACAATCTTAGGAGGAGGACCGGCATGATTCAAATGAGTAGAAGGAACCGGTCCACCATACACAAGTGGTGGTTCCACATGGGCAAAGATGCCGGTGCCGTTCTTGCCACTAGAAGGAGCCTTTTCACTACTAGCTTCCCCCTTGTCGGGGATAGCATCCGACACCTTGTTGGTGGGATCCCCCACTTTCAACGGTGCGGTGGATAGTTTAAGCCCCTCAAGAAATTTAGTAAACATGTTTTCAACTTCGGTCGTCATGGAGGTTTTCAATGTCTCTAAGGCTACATTGAACTCCTCACGAGAGACCGAAGTTCCCCCATCGCCCGTAGACGAGATCGGATTCACAGCGGAGTGTTCCTCCACACCGTCTATGGTATCAACCATACTCTTTGGACGGTAAAGTCCTTAATAAAGAGACGAGGCTCTGATACCAATTGAAAGGATCGATATGGTTGACTAGAGGGGGGGGGGGTGAATAGGCAACTACCAATTTTTAGCTTTTCTTTACCAAATTAAACTTTGCATCAAAGTAGGTTGTCTAGATGTGCAACTAGGTGAACAACCTATATGATGCAACAACAACAAGCACACAAGCAAGCAAGGGAACAAACACTAAAGAGCTTGCACAAGTAAAGGTAAGAGATAACCAAGAGTGGATCCGGTGAAGACGAGGATGTGTTACCGAAGTTCCTTCCTTTTAAAGGGAAGTACGTCTCCGTTGGAGCGGTGTGGAGGCACAATGCTCCCCAAGAAGCCACTAGGGCCACCGTATTCTCCTCACGCCCTCACACAATGCGAGATGCCGTGATTCCACTATTGGTGCCCTTGAAGGCGGCGACCGAACCTTTACAAGCAAGGTTGGGGCAAACTCCACAACTTAATCGGAGGCTCCCAACAAGACCACGCAGCTTCACCACAATGGAATATGGCTCCGAGGTGACCTCAATCGTCTAGGGTGCTCAAACACCCAAGAGTAACAAGATCCGCTAAGGATGAGTGGGGGAATCAAAAATCCCTTGGTGGAAGTGTAGATCGGAGCCTTCTCAACCACTCCCGAGCAAATCAACAAGTTTGATTGGCTAGGGAGATAGATCGGGCAAAAGGAGGCTTGGAGTATTTAATGGAGCTTGAGAAACGAATGGTGCTTGGGCAATAATGAAGCTTGGGGGAAGAGGTAAGTCAAAGGAAGGGAAGAAGACACCCTTTTATAGTGGGGGGAACAATCCAACCGTTACCCCCCACTCAGCCCCGCAGAGAGTGGTACTACCGCGGGGGCAGGGCGGTACTACCGCTCATAAGCGGTACTACCGCTCCCCCTCAGTGGTACTGCCGCGCTAGAACAGAAGGGGCTGGGGCTGGGACCCAGAGCGGTACTACCGCGGAGGCAGGGCGGTACTACCGCTCACAAGCAGCACTACCGCCACTACTACTGCAGCTAGTACCGTAAAACCCGACACGAGAAAATGCGCACTCGAGTCAAGGCGGTAGGAGCACGGAGCCATAGCGGTACTGCGGCTGAGGCCATCCAGCGGTACTACCGCTTGCTGAGCTTTAGCCGTACTACCGCTATACTGCAGCTAGTGCCGTAAAACCCGACACGAGAAAATGCGCACTCGAGTCGAGGCGGTAGGAGCACGGAGCCGCAGTGGTACTGCAGTTGAGGCCATAAAGCGGTACTACCGCTCCGAGGAGCGGTACTGCCGCTTAGTGAGCCTCAGTGGTACTACCGCTGTGGCCCGCGGTACTACCGCTGGGTCTAGGAAAAGACGCACAGAGGAGAAAAGAGGAGCTCCAGAGAGACAAAAAGAAACGGTGGGAGAGAGAAGAACGTGTACGTGTTGATTCCACCCAAACCATATCGAAGCAGATCCCCTCTTGATAGTATGGTGACTACTACGAAACTTAGTCCACCAACAATGTCACGAAAGAAGCTACACCGTCTTGAGTAGAGCGCCGAGGGGAAATAATCGTTTTGTGTCGAAAGATGAATATCTGAAAGAACTCAAAGCACCCGATTAGTCCGCAAATGCATTGTCATCAATCACCAAAACACTGTAGGGATAAATATGCCCTTACACCGACATTGGTGCTTTCATTGAGAGTTCCACTGTGCCGTCGCCAGAAGGAAGGATGTCTTGTCTCGTCTTAAAAGATGGTGCTACTGTTGGGGGAGCTTTGGCTGTCGGCCAAACTCTCCGGCTAGGCGGTTTCATCATGGCCGCCTGTTCGGCCGCCACACCGACGATGACTTCTCGGTTCATTGAAAATAGCCTCCACGTCAAATCGGCACTCGCCGAACAGATGGATCCAATGGAGCTCGCCTCCCTAAACGAGCTCTTGGATCGCATCGCCGCCCTGGGAGTCGCTACGGACTATGATCGGATTGGGCTTAAACCCGATCAAAGGGAGATTAACTCTCTGCCGGTCACCCATCATATTGCAGTGGTGGAGGAACAATGCGGCGACCACTCCTCCATATTGAGGACCAACTATGTCCGGATTCCTGAGCTCTCCGAGCCGGATACCCGTTCACGGGAGGAAAGCATCCAATCCCTGAACTTAGAGTCAGGCAGCGGGCCAAGATTATCGGGCAATGCCCCGGAACCAGAATTTCCAAAATTGGAAATTCCTCGCCCCCTGGATCCCAGATCAGGTAAGGTTCGGATTCAATTCCACCCACCCACCCAAACATAAGCGATCTTTCCCACATCAGGCAAGAGCCCCAGGAAACAGTACATCACTATTGGTCTAGATTCCTCCTTGCGGTGAACAAGGTCAAGGACTGTCACGAGGAAGACGCAATCTCACTTTTATGCAATAATTGCACGGACAAGGGAATCCTTAATGCCTTAAGTCGCTGTGACATATCACGCTTCGCTGACTTGGCATCCATAGTACGAAAGTACTATGCAATGGAAAACGCCTGGAAAACCGAACAAAATTTTGGGATAATCCAGCTCCAAATACACACCCAGTCCAAAGTAAAAGGGTGCACTATCGTAAGACACCCGAGCTAGTTGAAAAGAAACAAAAATCCCCTACATGGCATGGAACCGTACTAGAGGGATGGCTTAACGGACCCTGGAAGATTCATAGTACAATGGATACAATACCAACCTACAGCCTTAGAGCATGTTGGATACTTCGGCAGGTGGCCAAAAGTGGTGAGGATCTTCTTATCCCAAATGCCACAGAGCACCATCCCATGATAACAATACGGTGTTAACAGTCTTTGAGACATTTGCGTCAAATAATAAGCGCAAGCGAACACTCCGCAGCATGGCCGAAATCTGCCATGTAGCAGCAATAAATCCATGGAGTGACACGGCTATTACCTTCAATGCCAGTGATGAACCTAAATTCCGAACAGCCCGAGCACCAGCCGCACTGGTCCTCAGTCCAATTATGGACGGCTTTCGACTCACCAAAGTACTCATGGACGGCGGCAGCGGATTAAACCTCATCTACGAGGAAACTCTTCAAAAAATGGAAATAGACTGGAACCACATTGAGCAAAGTAGCACAACCTTCAGAGGAATCATACCCAGTCGGGATGCACGATGCGTTGGGAAAATCACACTAGATGTGGTATTCGGTACGCCAGAGAATTATAGGTCCGAAGAAATTACATTTCAAGTGGCCCCGTTCAGCAGTGGATACCACGCCCTTTTAGGACATGAGGCGTTCACGATCTTCCAAGCTATACCCCATTATGGGTACATGAAGCTCAAAATGCCAAGGCCCAACGGAATCATCACTCTCGACAGTGATCCAGACACAACACTCTGCGCCAAAAACAAAACAGCCGCACTGGCCCTTGAGGCATTATCCGAAGCCCTCGAGGCCGAGGAATTAACCACGCTATGCTCCACAGTGGACAGGGACGACGTGATACTCGATAAGAGATCCGAGTCCACCTCTTTTAAACCAGCGGATGAAATAGTCAAATTCCAAGTCCACCCAAGGGACCCTACAAAAACAGCCTCCATCGGGGCACAGTTAAACCCCACCGTGGACGCCGCACTACGAGAGTTCCTGCGTGAGAATTGGGACATATTCGCCTGGCACCCCTCAGACATGCCAGGAATCCCACGCAGGCTGGCTGAGCATAGCCTCAATATCCTAAAGGGATTCAAGCCGGTCAAGCAAGCTCTTCGGCGTTTCTCCGAACCTAAGAGACAGACCATGGGAGAGGAACTAGCCAAGTTATTGGAGGCCGGATTCATCAGAGAGATAAAACACCCGGACTGGCTAGCAAACCTGGTGATGGTACCAAAGAAAGATAAATCCTGGCGCCTTTCTGTCGATTTCAAGGACCTCAACAAAGCTTGCCCAAAGGATCCCTTCCCCCTCCCCCGCATCGATCAAATTATCGATGCTACCGCAGGACACGAGTCATTGTGTTTCCTCGACGCATACTCCGGTTACCACCAAATCAAGATGGCGGAGTCCGACCAAGCCGCAACGGCATTCATCACACCATATGGTCCCTTATGTTTCAACACAAT
The DNA here is from genome assembly GCF_018294505.1 of Triticum aestivum. Taxonomy (NCBI): domain Eukaryota; kingdom Viridiplantae; phylum Streptophyta; class Magnoliopsida; order Poales; family Poaceae; genus Triticum; species Triticum aestivum. The sequence goes on along the minus strand of NC_057809.1, from coordinate 223,681,148 downwards.
GCCTTTTGGGCTAAAAAACACTGGCGCAACATATCAGCGCATGATTCAGACATGTCTGGAGAAACAAATCGGCAAAACAGTAGAGGCATACGTAGATGATGTAGTCGTCAAAACCAAACACGTCGACTCTTTGATAGACGACTTGAGGCTCACATTCGACAACCTCCGAACATACGACATTAAGCTCAATCCAGAAAAATGCGTTTTTGGCGTACCAGCTGGAAAGCTCCTGGGTTTCATTGTCTCCAGTAGAGGTATTGAAGCTAACCCGGCCAAAATCCGAGCTTTGTCACAGTTGGCTACCCCAACAGACCTCAAACAAATCCAAAAGTTAATAGGATGTGTGGCGGCTCTAAGCTGCTTTATCTCCCACTTAGGAGAAAAGGCTTTACCCCTTTATCGTCTCCTCCGGCGCACCGAACACTTTGAGTGGACGGACGCTGCCACAGCCGGATTGGAAGAAATAAAGGCCATTTTGGCAACCAACCCAATCCTGGCCGCGCTAAATATCGGCGAACCAATGCTGTTGTACATTGCGGCAACCCATCAAGTTGTAAGCGCAGTGCAAGTCGTCGAACGAGAAGCTGACAGACATAAATTCCCTCTTCAAAAGCCGGTATACTATGTATCCACTGTCCTCACTCCATGCAAATCACGGTACCCACATTATCAAAAGATAGCCTACGCGGTATTCATGGCATCCCGGAAGCTGCAACACTACTTTCAAGAGTGTTCGATTACAGTAGCCTCGGAAGTGCCACTTAATGATATTATAAACAACCGCGACGCTACGGGCTGGATTGCCAAATGGGCTATTGAGCTCCTCCCATTCGACATAACATACAAACCTCAACGAGCCATTAAGTCACAGGTATTGGCCGACTTTGTCACTGAATGGACGGAGGCCGAAATCCCTAAAGTGTACGGCACATACTCTAATTGGATCATGCACTTCAACGGTTCTAAAATGCTGGCTGGTCTAGGGGCTGGCGTTGTCCTGACGTCCCCAACCAGAGATACCGTTCAGTACATACTGCAAATATTGTACACAGACTCCAACAACGCAGCCGAATACGAAGCCCTGTTGCATGGTCTTCGGATGGCAGTCTCCATGGGCATTCAACGCCCGGAGGTGCTCGGGGATTCAAACCTTGCAATATCCCAAATAAACGGAGACTTTGACGCCAAGGATCCAAAAATGACGGCCTACCAAAACGCCATCCTAAAAATGTCAGCTCGGTTCGAGGGACTGGAATTTCACCATGTGGCTCGGGAAAACAATCAAGCGGCGGATATCCTCGCCCGCATCGGCGCAAAACGCGATGCGGTCCCCCCCAACATATTTCTGGAAAGGCTGTTCAAGCCATCCGTAGTATGGGAAGGGGACACCGGTAACAATAGTCCAGACCCGGCCAAAATGCCCGATACCGAATACTCTGACACAATCGGAGGCTCCTCCACCGAAATAACACCTTCATCCCACGTAATAATGGCCATTATCGCCCCATCGACAGAACCATTCCTAGCCTACCTAACTAGGCAGGAACTTCCGGAGGACCAAAATGAGGCACGTTGCATAGTGCGGCGATCTAAGGCCTACAGGGTCCATGAGGGAGTCCTGGATTAGGGGGTGTCCGGATAGCCGGACCATACCTTCGGCTGAACTCCTGGACTATGAAGATACAAGATTGAAGACTTCGTCCCGTGTCCGGAAGGGACTTTCCTTGGCGTGGAAGGCAAGCTTGGCGATACGGATATGTAGATCTCCTACCATTGTAACCGACTCTGTGTAACCCTAGCCTCCTCCGGTGTCTATATAAACTGGAGGGTTTTAGTCCGTAGGACCAACAACAATCATACCATAGGCTAGCTTCTAGGGTTTAGCCTCCTTGATCTCGTGGTAGATCTACTCTTGTACTACCCATATCATCAATATTAATCAAGTGGAACCTAGGGTTTTACCTCCATCAAGAGGGCCCGAACCTGGGTAAAACATTGTGTCCCCTGCCTCCTGTTACCATCTGCCTAGATGCACAGTTCGGGACCCCCTATCCGAGATCCGCCGGTTTTGACACCGACATTGGTGCTTTCATTGAGAGTTCCTCTGTGTCGTCACTTTTAGGCCCAATGGCTCCTCCGATCATCAACGACGATGCGATCCAGGGTGAGACTTTTCTCCCCGGACAGATCTTCGTATTTGGAGGCTTTGCACTGCGGGCCAATTCGCTTGGCCATCTGGAGCAGATCGAAAGCTACGCGCCTGGCCATCAGGTCAGATTTGGAAGTTTGAACTACATGGCCGACCTTCGCGGAGACTTGATCTTCGACGGGTTCGAGCCGCAGCCGAGCGTGCCGCACTGTCACGATGGGCATGATCTAGCTCTGCCGCTGTACAGTGCCCTGGAGGTCGCACCCGCATCAGCTCCTACCCTTAATTCGGAGCCAACTGCACCAATCGAGGATGGGTGGTTGGACACCGCCTTGGGGGCTGCAATCTCTACGGCGATCGAGCCGAACACCAGCCCTATTCCCTGCGAAGCCCGTGACTCCAAGGAGCCGGACTCCTCTCGAGACTCCGAGCCCTCCGCGCCCCTACTGATCGAACCCGATTGGGCACCGATCATGGAGTTCACCGCCGCGGACATCTTTCAACACTCGCCCTTCGGCGATATTCTGAATTCACTAAAGTCTCTCTCTTTATCAGGAGAGCCCTGGCCGGACTATGGTTAGCAAGGTTGGGATGCGGATGATGAAGAAATTCAAAGCCCACCCACCACCCACTTCGTAGCCACTGTCGATGATCTAACCGACATACTCGACTTCGACTCCGAAGACATCGATGGTATGGATGCGGATGCAAGAGACGATCAAGAACCAGCACCTATAGGGCACTGGAAAGCCACCTCGTCATATGATATATACATGGTGGACACCCCAAAAGAAGGCAATGGCGATGGAACAGCGGAGGACGACCCCTCCAAGAAGCAGCCTAAGCGCCGGCGTCAGCGGCGCCACTCTAAATCCCGCCAAAGCAAAAACGGTGATTCCGGCACGGGAGATAATAACACCCCGGACAATGCCGAAGACAACCACCTCCAGCAAGATTCAGCACAGGAGGATGGAGAAGCCAGCCCTCATGAGAGAGCGGCAGACAGAGAGGTCGAGGACGATAATTATATGCCTCCCTCCGAAGACGAGGCAAGCCTCAACGACGACGAATTTGTCATGCTAGAGGATCCCGTCGAACAAGAGCGTTTCAAACGCAGGCTTATGGCCACGGCGAGCAGCCTCAAGAAAAAACAGCAACAGCTTAGAGCTGATAAAGATTTGCTAGCCGACAGATGGACTGAAGTCCTTGCGGCCGAAGAGTATGAACTTGAACGCCCCTCCAAGAGCTACCCAAAGCGCAGGTTGCTACCCCGATTAGAGGAGGAAGCACCTAAACCTACATCACCAGCGCATGATGCGACCGACCGGCCACCCCGTGGCCGCGACAGAGAGGCCTCTTGGCCCTCCACTCAAGCCGCACCCCGGCGCCGCTCAAAAAATACCAAGGCATGGGAAAATGCACCAGACCTGCGAGATATATTGGAGGACAAGGCAAGGCAAACAAGATCGATCTACGGATCGCGTGGGCGCCCCACGACACGAGACGGTAATCGTCACTCCGGATATAGTAAATCCAGCCGGGCCGAACACAGTAGACAAAGCTCGTTTGAGCTGCGTCGTGATATAGCCCAATACAGAGGCGCCGCACACCCACTATGCTTCACAGATGAAGTAATGGATCATCAAATCCCCGAGGGTTTCAAACCCGTGAACATCGAATCATACGATGGCACAACAGATCTTGCGGTATGGATTGAGGACTATCTCCTTCATATCCACATGGCCCGCGGTGATGACCTACACGCCATCAAATACCTCCCACTCAAGCTTAAAGGACCAGCTTGGCATTGGCTTAACAGCTTGCTAGCAGAATCAATTGGTTGTTGGGAGGACCTCGAAACCGCATTCCTCGACAATTTCCAGGGCACTTATGTGCGACCACCAGACGCCGATGACCTTAGCCACATAATTCAGCAGCCAGAGGAATCGGCCAGACAATTCTGGACACGGTTCCTAACCAAGAAAAATCAAATCGTCGACTGTCCGGACGCAGAGGCCCTAGCAGCCTTCAAGCATAACATCCGCGACGAGTGGCTTGCACGGCACCTAGGACAGGAAAAGCCGAAATCTATGGCAGCCCTCACGACACTTATGACCTGCTTTTGCGCGGGAGAAGACAGCTGGCTAGCTCGCAGCAATAACATGACCAAGAGCCCTGGTAATTCGGATACCAAGGACAGTAGTGGCAGGTCGCGTCGCAACAAGCAAAAGCTCCGCATTGATGGCGACAATGCTGAGGATACGATAGTTAATGCCGGATTCAGAGGCTCTAAACCCGGTCAGCGGAAAAAGCCATTCAAAAGAAATACTCCGGGCCCGTCCAGTTTGGACCGAGCACTCGACCGCTCATGCCAGATACATGGCACCCCAGAAAAACCAGCCAATCACACCAACAGGGATTGTTGGGTGTTCAAGCAGGCAGGCAAGTTAAATGCTGAAAGCAGAGACAAGGGGCTGCATAGCGATGACAAGGAGGAGCCCCGACCGCCGACCAACAGTGGACAGAAAGGTTTTCCCCCACAAGTGCGGACGGTGAACATGATATACACAACCCACGTCCCCAAGAGGGAGCGGAAGCGTGTGCTAAGGGACGTATACGCGATGGAGCCAGTCGCCCCAAAGTTCAACACATGGTCTTCCTGCTCGATCACTTTTGATCGAAGGGACCACCCCACTAGCATCCGTCATGGCGGATTCGCCGCATTGGTTCTAGACCCAATTATTGACGGCTTTCACCTCACTAGAGTCCTTATGGACGGCCGTAGCAGCCTGAACCTGCTTTACCAGGATACAGTGCGGAAAATGGGCATCGATCCCTCGAGGATTAAACCCACTAAAACAACCTTTAAAGGCGTCATACCAGGTGTAGAGGCCAACTGTACAGGCTCAGTTACACTTGAAGTGGTCTTCGGATCTCCAGATAATTTCCGAAGCGAGGAGTTAATCTTCGACATAGTCCCGTTCCGCAGTGGCTATCACGCACTGCTCGGGCGAACCACATTTGCCAAGTTCAATGCGGTGCCGCACTATGCATACCTCAAGCTCAAGATGCCAGGCCCTCGAGGAGTCATCACGGTCAATGGAAACACCGAACGCTCTCTCCGAACGGAGGAGCATACGGCGGCTATCGCAGCGGAAGTACAAAGTAGCCTCTCAAGGCAATTCTCCAGTCCGGCCATTAAACATCTGGACACCGTCAAGCGCGCCCGGAGTAACCTACAACAAGACCGCGTGGCACATTCCGAGCAAGCGTAGCAATGCGGTCCCAACCCCAGCCCTCGCGAACTTGCGAAACCAGTGTTGCGCGTACATAACAACGCTCTGGAAATACCATGGGCACAGGGGGAGGGGCACCATCACGGCACGCCCGAAACGCGGCTTAAACCGCACTAGGGGCTGCCAATTTCTTAATTTTCTCTTATTTTCAGGACTCCATTCTTTGGAAGGCTTGTCTGGCAGTACAATTGCCGCACAAACAATACTACCAGGGAAGCAGAAAGCTACGCCGCACTATGGAACTCTAAGGTGGTCTCTATAACGAGCAGTATACCTGTTTCACATAACATTCCGCAGCTCGCCCCTGGAAAGGACATGTTAAATAGTCCCATCTTTTGCTTATTGCACTATTCGTATTGTTCTGCTTTGATTGCAGCTTTTTTAAATAAACAATGCATAGCTTCCGTCTATTATTGCATTACTCTTTTTTACGAATATATGTTCATTAATGACATGTTGCACCCGTACACTTTGGTATGACCAATATGCCAGGGGCTTAAGTACCCCACAATACGTGTGAGAAGTCCGAACACTTTCACAAGTGCGGCACCCCGAACTTATAGCATTATATGCATCGGCTCCGAATCATGTCTTGGGTCAATAGTTGGGTTTGCCCGGCTCCTATGTTTTGGTACCTTACGTTCCCTTATATCGGCTAAGGTAGCACTAGGAGAACTACTGTGATTGTGCCCCAGTTGAGCTAGGCTAAGCACCTCAGTAGAGAAAGCTAAAACTGACCGTCATGATGAGGCAAGAGCTGGTCGCAGTTCGAGAGGTTTTTGAGTCCCTAAAGACTTATGCCGCTTAGAGCGAGGAGTCGGCTTTGTCCGGCCTAGGCGTGGATAGCGCCCCGAACTCGTTCTTCCGAACACTAGGGGCTTCACCAAAATTTAAAATTATAGAATTCTATGGCTAAGTGAGAGTGTTCAAGCATTATAGTCCGATTGCCTTGTTCATTGTGTTGAGCGCCTCCCTTGAAGGACCCAAGAATGGGAAAAAGAGCGCTCATGTTTATCCCGAACACCCCAGCACTCGTGGCATGGGGGCAGAAGCCGACGACTCGCCATCTCTCAAATTTGATAAACAGTCGCACAAAAGGTAATATTTTAAATTCAAAAGCGTTTCTTAGCGCATATGAACAAGTTTTCAGCGTACAGGATCACAAATGCGAGTTTACTCAAAAATTACATCTTTGGAGCATTCATCCGCTATAAGGCGGGCTCCCTTCAGGATGCCCTCATAATACGCTTCCGAGACGGGATGCTCCTTGCCCGGCGGCGGCCCGTCCTTCACCAGCTTCTCCGCATCCATCTTGCCCCAGTGCACTTTAGCACGGGCAAGCGCCCTACGGGCACCTTCGATGCAGACAAAGCGCTTGATTACTTCAAGCCATGGATAGGCATCCACCAGCGGCCTCACCAGCCCGAAGTAGCTCCCATGCAGAGCCTCTCCAGGCCAAAGCCGAACTAAGAGGCCCTTTATGGCCTGTTCGACCACCTTGTGGAGATCGACCATTTGCTTCAGCTGGTCGCTCAAAGGCACCAGGTGTCCGGCCTCAGCATACTGAGACCAGAACACCTTCTCCGTCGAGCTCCCCTCCTCGGATCGGTAGTAGGCGGCGGCATCAGACGCACTACGGGGCAAATCTGCGAATGCTCCTGGAGAGCTCCGGACTCGGGTAAGTAATAAGTAATTCACTTTCACGTGCTTGCTTTGCATAATGAATGCCTTACCCGCCGCTATCTTCTTCATCGCTTCAATTTCTTGGAGGGCTTTCTGGGCTTCAGCCTTGGCAGACTTCGCGCTTTCAAGGGCTGCCGCAAGCTCGGACGCTAGCGTCTTTGAGTCAAGCTCCAAACTCTCGTGTTTTTTCACGAGAGCCTGGAGCTCTTTCTGCACCTCCTCCACCCGCGCCTCCTGCTTCCCTCTCTCTGTGTGCTCCGCGGCCGCTCTGTTTTCGGCCTCGGATAGCGCTTTCTTAAGGGTTGCCACCTCGGTCGTGGCCCCTATAATAGCACGTTGATCCTGTCATTTTTTGCAACCACATCTTCTCTATATACTTGCGCAAGGTATTACTTACCTTCCTTCTCCTCGAGTTGCCTCTTGGCATGGCCGAGCTCATTCTCGGACCGCGCGAGGTTTTGCTTCAGCGTATCCACCTCCGCAGTCAGTGCGGCGGAGGCCAGCAGCGAAGCCTGCATACGCATATTGACTTGATTATGTTAGACTCCTGCGAATGTTATTAGATCCTCTATTCAGCTTTTCTTTCCGAACGCCGAACAGAGCATCAGGGGCTACTATCTATGCGGTAATATTTTTACATATTCTTTACTTACCTCAAAGCCTATTAGAAGGCTGGCACAGGCTTCAGTCAGTCCGCTCTTGGCGGACAGAACCTTCTGGATCACCGCACTCATAATAGTGCGGTGCTCCTCATCGATGGAGGTGCCTTTAAGCACCTCCAGCAAATTGTTCGGTGCCTCCGGTTGGATGGAGGTCACAGGCTCGGTAGGCTTGCTCCTCTTGGAAGGAGGCTGCCTACCGGAGTCCGGAACAGTTGAAGGTTCCGGCGCGGTATCCGGCTCAAGGTCGGACTCGGGGCCCTTGGGGGTTTTATCCCCTTTGTGCCTGGAGTCCGGGAGGTCACCTTGCGACGCCTCCAGGACCACCTCCTCCTGGCTTGGAACCTGTTGGGACAGCACCTCGGTGTCGTCTGTAGGGTGGGGGAGGTAGTGGGCGAAAGTGAATTCACGTTCGACGAATCCAGGGAGCCGCTCGACGACTCGTCGAGCCCGACCTTGGGCGGACTGCATAGTCATATTCGGCGTAAGGAGGAGCTGTGCAAGAAAGGAACACTATGAATTGCTCTGGTGTCCGAATACTTACGATCTCGCGAGGGGCTTGGCCCTGTGCGGCCACTCCTCTTCGTCGTCGTCGGCGTTGCTGGAGTAGTCCGGAGGAAGGGTCTTCCCCTTCTTGGACCCTTCGGCCTCCCCAGTTGGGGTGGCCTTCCTTTTCTTCCCTCCTACCGCTAGAGGGGGAGAGGTCTCTTCTTCCTCCTCCTCGTCTTCATGGGAGGAGTGCGTCTTGGAGTCGTCAGATGATGAATCCGACACCTCCTGGCGCCGAGCACTCTTTCGAGTCCCCGTGGCCTTCTTCTTGGCCTTCTTCTCCGGCACCACATATGGTGCCGGAACCAGCAGCTTCGCCAAATGAGCATCCGCTGGGCCTTCGGGCAAAGGAGCCGGACAGTTGATCTGTCCGAACGTCTCCTGCCAATCCTGTCAAAGGTAAGTAGATCCCGCATGGAGTCAAACTATGAAAAACTAATACCCTGTAAAAGGTAAAAACAGCTTACCGCACGAGTGTGACGCTGCGTGCTGAATCCGCGATCTTCGGTAGCGGATGCGGGGGCCTCGGCGCCCTTGAAAAGCACCTTCCAGGCATCTTCGTACGTCGTGTTGAAGAGCCTGCTCAGAGTTCGGTGCTGCGCCGGGTCGAACTCCCACAGGTTGAAAGCCTGTTGTTAACACGGGAGGATCCGGCGGATGAGCATAACCTGGACTACGTTGACAAGTTTAAGCTTCTTGTCCACCAGGGTTTGGATGCATGTTTGGAGTCCGGTCAGCTCTCCTTTTTTACCCCACGACAGGCCCGTCTCTTTCCAGGAGGTGAGCCGCATAGGGGGTCCGGATCGGAACTCGGGGGCTGCGACCCATTCAGGGTCGCGTGGCTCGATGATGTAAAACCACCCCAATTGCCACCCCTTTATGGACTCCACGAAGGAGCCCTCGAGCCATAGGACGTTGGGCATCTTGCCCACCATGGCGCCTCCGCACTCCGCCTGGGTGCCATGCACCACCTTCGGCTTGACATTGAAAGTCTTGAGCCATAGGGCGAAATGGGGGCGGATGCAGAAGAAAGCCTCGCACACGACGATAAATGCCGAGATGTTGAGGACAAAGTTCGGGGCCAGATCGTGGAAATCCAGGCCATAGTAGAACATGAGCCCCCGGACAAATGGGTGGAGAGGGAAACCCAGTCCGCGGAGGAAATGGGGGAGGAACACCACCCTCTCATGGGGCCTAGAGGTGGGGATGAGCTGCCCCTCTTCGGGAAGCCGGTGCGCAATGTCGTTAGACAAGTATCCGGCCTTCCTCAGTTTTTTTATGTGTCCCTCCGTAACGGAGGACCATCCACTTGCCTCTCGCTCCGGACATGGCTGGAGAAGGTTGAGGTGGGGTGTGCGGACTTCGGCGCTGCAGCTCAAGTGCACGGAAATGGATAGGCAAAGGAGGAAGAAGGCGTGGATGAAAAGGTGGGTCCTTATCCCCTTATATGGTTGGACGCGACTATGCGTCCCCACCAGCCTGGTAAAACTCGCTTATCTCCCAAAGCGCCGTAATCAATGGTGCGGTTGGGTTACCCACGCCCGTATTGATGAGAATCCCGCAATAAGGGGACACGATCTCTGCTTTGACAAGACGTGCCAAGGAAACCGCCTCGCTAAACGCGCTAAGGTGGGACAGTAAAACGATTCGAATAAAGACTTGGCCATGGTGTGATGTCACGCTATGGAATACGCCAGCAGATTAGATTTGTGTAAATATTATTCTCTCTATGGCAATATGTGGAGACTTATTTTGCAGAGCCGGACACTACCTTTGTGTTCAAAATCTTCTATGAAGTACTTGGAGGAGGAACCCGCCTTGCAATGCTGAAGACAATCTGCGCGCCGGACTCGTCGTCATTGAAGCCTGGTTCAGGGGCTACTGAGGGAGTCCTGGATTAGGGGTTGTCCAGATAGCCGGACTATACCTTCGGCCGGACTCCTGGACTATGAAGATACAAGATTGAAGACTTCGTCCCGTGTCCGGAAGGGACTTTCCTTGGCGTGGAAGGCAAGTTTGGTGATACGGATATGTAGATCTCCTACCATTGTAACCGACTCTGTGTAACCCTAGCCCTCTCCGGTGTCTATATAAACCAGAGGGTTTTAGTCCATAGGACCAACAACAATCATACCATAGGCTAGCTTCTAGGGTTTAGCCTCCTTGATCTCGTGGTAGATCTACTCTTGTACTACCCATATCATCAATACTAATCAAGCAGGACGTAGGATTTTACCTCCATCAAGAGGGCCCGAACCTGGGTAAAACATTGTGTCCCCTGCCTCCTATTACCATCCGCCTAGACGCACAGTTCGGGACCCCCTACCCGAGATCCGCCGGTTTTGACACCGACAGTCCACGAGGGAGAATTGTATAAAAAAAGCACTACCGGAGTCCTTCAAAGGTGCATCTCTGAAGAGGAAGGGCGGAACCTTTTGGCAGAAATCCACGCCGGACTCGGCGGTCACCATGCCGCAGCCCGTGCTCTTGTAAGCAAGGCCTTCTGTATAGGATTCTATTGGCCAACGGCCCGGGCAGATGCACAGGACTTGGTCCAACGTTGTGCCAGTTGCCAGCTCTTTGCAAATCAAAGCCACATGCCACCCACCGCCCTCCAAACAATCCCCATTACGTGGCCCTTCATGGTCTGGGGGCTTGACATGGTTGGACCCCTTAAAGGGGGAACCCACAAGAAAAATACTTACTGTTCATGGTGGATAAATTCACCAAATGGATAGAGGCCAAACCTGTTAAAACAAACGAATCTGGACTAGTGATAGACTTCATATCTGGGGTCGTACACCGTTATGGCGTCCCCCACAGCATCATCACTAACAACGGCATAAAATTCACAGCCGATGAGGTAAAACTCTGGTGCAGCAAAATGGGCATCAAGCTCGATTATGCTTCAGTCTATCACCCACAAACCAACGGTCAGGTCGAGCGAGCAAACGGTCTTATAATGAGCGGCATTAAACCCAGATTAGTGCGTTCCTTAACGGAGTATAAACACGCACTAGGTAGAGGAGCTTGACTCCGTACTCTGGGGGCTGTGGACCATGCCGAATCGTAGTACTGGATATACACCCTTCTTTATGGTGTATGATGCAGAGGCAGTCTTGCCCTGTGACATAATTCATGGCTCACCTCGAGTGTGCATGTACGAAGAAAGAGAAGCCGAGCTCGATCGGCAGGACAGTCTGTACACCCTAGAGGAGGAGCGCAACGTAGCCAAAGCCTGTTCCGCATTTTATCAGCAACAGGCTCGCAGATACCAAAGCAGAGAAGTACGGGCCAAAACTTATAACGTTGGCGAACTAGTTCTACGCCTGCCGGATAAGAAAAAAGAACAAGCTCGAGCCCAAATGGGAAGGTCCCTTCATTATTGACCAAGTTCTGACCGGTGGAGCGTACTGACTGCGGGACGCATCGACTAGTTGACTCGAGCCGAACCCATGGAATGCGGCCAGGCTCCGAAGATTCTACGCCTAGCACCGGACTCTATGTCCGTACCCTCCCTTTGTCCATTTTTTGCATATACATTATCTGTCTTATTTATCTTTCTTCCTTTCTTTTATTCTTTCTCTAGGCCTTCAAGGGCCAACTTGTGCCTCGCTTGCACATTATAGATGCGCTAGCCGCACTCATCATACCTGGGGGCTTCTTTCACAGAAGCTTAATTATTTATCTGGGCCTCAGGCCCCGCACATGTGCCATGCTTCCGCATGTACCTTTTTTCGCCATTATATGCATCGATATGACTTAAGTTTTGGCCAAGCTGGATTGCCTGGCTCTTGTATTTATGCCCTACGCTCCCGTTAATTCGGCTAGGGCATAAGGGGAGCACCTCTGCGATTGTTACTGCCGGGTCAGACGGATGTGTACCTCAGACTGGGTGAAGCCGAAAGCTAGCGTTCTTAAGGGAATATTCGGTCGGTGAACAAAAGATGATTTTTATTTATTGTCCATATCTGCCCCCAGATGTTTTTCCTGCGTTTCGTATTGCAGTCCGGACATGCACTTTAGGGCATGCTTACCCAGGGAAAGGAACCCTTAACAGAACTATTCTCCCTGGAAGATGTTTCTTACTACCCATGTAATATAACATAACTAGTTGGGCACTTGTCTGTTCAAGCACTAATGACCCCTACGCCTGGTCTCCAGGCATACCCCGTTTCTTATATAACTGAGTGGGTATTCGGATACACTCCGGACTATCGGGTCCCAAGGTTGAAGCGAAAAGGTCTGCCAAGACAAATGATCTACAATCCGGCTACTACTAGAAAAAGGGCTATAGATGGGATTGATACTAATGGCGCACCAGACAAGCGGTGCGCCATTAGTATATACTAATGGCGCACCACCTACTGATACGCCATTAGAGTTGAAACTACTAATGGCGCACCTGGCCCAGGGTGCGCCATTAGTATCAATTTTTTTTTAAACTAGTGCGCCTGTCCAAACATACTAATGGCGCATCCAGATACGGTGCGCCATTACTAGTTGTAACTAGTAATGGCACACCAGCCGAGAAGTGCGCCACTAATGTTGTTTTTTTTATTATATTTTTTATTCCCTTTTTTGCAAAACTACTAATGGCGCACTGTTCCAGCGTGCGCCATTACTAGTTTAAACTAGTAATGGCGCACTGTGGGACAATGCGCCATTAGTATTTTTTTTGCAAAACTACTAATGGCGCAGCACCAGGAGGTGCGCCATTAGTAACCTGGATTACTAATGGCGCATTTAGAGTTGGTGCGCCATTAGTAAGTGGGCAGCAACAAGATATTTTGGACAACCTCTCCTACCCACACTCACTTTCTCCCCACTTCATTCTCTCCACCTCCTCCTTGTCTCGGGTGCCTCCTCTTTTTCACCTCATTTCCACCATAGATTCATTCAATTTAAGTGGTTAAATTACCTTGTTTTGATAGGTAAGTAAGGGGGGAAGCTATATTTATGTTGTTCTCCCTACAACAATGTGCACATGCACTTTTTATGGCGTAGCTAGATCTATGTATGTTCGTGGTGTTGCATATGTTTGTGGTGTTGCATATGTGTTTGTGTTTGGAGGTGTACCGATATTTGAAATTCGATAGTTGCCAATATTTTGCCGGAATGTTGATTCATTTCCATTTCGGCGAGAATTTTGGCATTAAGCATTCTTTTTGGTCCTATTTTTAGGGAAAGTCATGCCAAATTTTTTCTTGGTTCTAAAATATCATTTTGCTCTACCCCGCAGGAGACCATGGTCCGCATGATGACCGAAGGCATCGTGAATAGGTTTTTGAGGTCCGCGAAGGCCGAGATGCTTCAAAAGAACGAGACGGAGATAAGATGTCCATGTCGAAGATGCAAGCTGAAGAGCCTTATTGCGGACCCGGAATCCGGGCAGGTGCGGGATCACCTGCTCTTGCGTGGTTTCATGGATGGCTATCGGTGGCAAGGTGATGAAGATGACTACGAAGTCGTCCATGGGGGCCGGGCAAGAAATGAGGAAGGGCAGCAAGACAACCACCGCGTCTCAGGCGGGCGAGAAGACGAAGAATCCCAAGGAGATGATCACGACGGTGATGTTGTACACAGTCATCATGTAGAAGATGCAGGACATGATGATGAGGAAGATGCCGGAGCAGTCGACGGGCATGATCATGAAGATGATGATGCCGGTGGAGCAGACGACGCTGGACCATCGATGGGCTGGGTGCAGGACCCTCATATTCAAGAGCTGCTTCTCAAGCAGACGGATAACGCAAGAGCTGCCGCCCGAGAGAAAGCCAAGATGGATCAACTTGAGTTAGACGCGGTTACTCCATTGTATGAAGGATGCAGGCCCGAGGATACCCGCCTGAAAGTAACGCTCATGGCTCTCGAGATGAAGGTAAAACACAAAATGACCAACGCATGCTTCGACGAGAACATGTCATTCTGGCACGAACGTCTTCCCGAGGGGAACAAGTGCCCGACCAGTTTGGAGGAGGCGAAGAAAATCGTGTGTCCTCTGGATTTACTGCACGTGAAATACCATGTGTGCATGAACAATTGCATCATTTATCGGGATGAGCACGTGGAGTCTACCATATGTCCGGTGTGCGGCATCACTCGATACAAGAAGAGGAAGAAAGCTCCTCGAAAAGTGGTGTGGTACTTTCCGATCACTCCTCGTCTGCAGCGGTATTTCGCGGACCCTAAGGTAGCAAAGCTCCTGCGTTGGCACGCAGATAGGGAGGAGAAGAAGCGAGAAGATGACGCAAATGATCCGGAGATAGATAAAAAAGACAAGATGCTGAGTCACCCTAAGGATGCGAGCCAGTGGCAAACATTGAACTTCGAAGACCCAGAATTTGGGAATGATCCAAGGAACATCGTGCTGGGCGCGAGCACCGATGGAGTCAATCCGTTTGGCAGCCAGAGAAGCACACATAGCACCTGGCTTGTGTTTGTGTGGATGTACAACCTTCCCCCCTGGTTGTGCATGAAGAGGAAGTACATTCACATGAGTATGCTAATTGAAGGACCGAAACAACCAGGGAACAACATCAATCTGTATCTGGGGCTGCTGAAAGAGGAGCTTGACACGCTGTGGAAAATGCCAGCCAATACATGGGACGCCGCAGAGAAAGAATATTTCCCTATGAGAGCCGCGCTGCTCACGATGGTGCACGACTATCTCGGTTACGGATATGTCGCGGGGCAGGTGGTCCACGGATTTTCTGGATGCGTCAGGTGCATGGATGACACAACGTATCGCCAGCTAGATAGAGATCTCGGGTCTTCGAAAACCGTGTTCATGGGACATCGAAGGTGGCTTCGCGACGATGACCCGTGGAGAAAACGCAAGGATCTGTTTGATGGTGAAACCGAACCCCGAGGACACCCACGTACGAGGAGCGGCGAGGAAATAGACGAGCTGTTGAAAAATTGGAAAGACTGCCCACTGCCGGGAAAGAAGCAAAAGGCACTAGAGCCGGGAAAGAAGCGAAAGGCGCCAGAGCCGCTGCTGAAGGTATGGAAAACGAGGTCTGTTTTCTGGGACTTGCCGTACTGGAAGATCCACCATGTGCCTCACAGCCTTGATGTCATGCATATCACGAAGAACGTGTGCGAGAGTCTGCTTGGTACCCTGCTCAACATGCCAGAGAGGACCAAAGATGGGCCGAAAGCAAGGGCAAACTTGAAATCAATGGGCATCAGGCAGGAGCTTCACACTATATATGATGATCATGATGATGATGATGATGATGATGTGGCGAAGCAGGACACGGAAAGTCGTCACAAAGGCAAAAAGGCCAAGAAGACCGGAAATGACTACCCTCCCGCGTGCTTCACTCTAAGTCAGGAGGAGATCGAGCAGTTTTTCACCTGCCTCGTAGGAGTAAAACTTCCTTACGGTTACGCGGGGAAGATAAGCAGATACCTAGACCCAGCGAAGCTGAAGTTCAGCGGGATGAAGTCTCACGACTATCATGTGCTGATGACGCAGATACTTCCAGTTGCAATCCGTGGGATCATGGACGCGTACGTCCGTGAAAACCTATTTGGCCTATGCAACTTTTTCGACGTCATCTCTCGGAAGTCTGTTGGCGTGAGGCAACTAAGAAGGCTACAGGAAGAGATCATGGTGATACTATGCGAGCTTGATATGTACTTCCCGCCCGCATTCTTCGACGTTATGGTGCATCTGCTGGTCCATATCGTGGACGATATCATCCAACTCGGGCCGATGTTCCTGCACAGCATGATGCCGTTCGAAAGGATGAATGGTGTCATCAAAGGATACGTTCGCAACATGTCACGTCTAGAGGGAAGCATAGCCAGGGGCTTTCTGACCCAAGAGTGCATCTCCTACTGCACGAATTATCTAGGCATCGAGAACCCCGTTGGTCTGCCCGTCAACAGGCACCTCGGCAGGCTCGCTGGATGGGGTCACCGTGAGGGTCGTCGCGAAATGCATGTCGACTTCGAGGGTCGACTTGCCGACTTTGAAAGAGCAAACCTAATCGCGCTATAACACATAGACGTGGTCGATCCTTGGGTGGTACAGCACAAAACCTTTATTAAGAATACGTACAATGACCGAGGCCAACAGAGGACTGACGGAGATATACTCAAAGAGCACAACTCATGTTTCACGCGTTGGTTCAAGCAGAAGCTTCTGTCGTACCCTTTACATGAGGATTCTTCTGCGGAAGAACAACTCATATTCGCCTTGTCACAGGGCGCCGAGCACAACCTGATGACCTATGAGGCGTACGATATCAATGGCTACACATCCTACACCGAGGCCAAGGACATGAAGAGCGATGGTTATCAGAACTCCGGGGTAACGATGGAATCCTACACCGGTAACGACAAGGACAGATACTACGGAAGGATCGAGGAGATCTGGGAGCTGAGCTACGCTGGAGAGAAGGTCCCGATGTTCCGTGTCAGATGGGCCAAGAGCGTCCTAAAAGAAGACCGGTATTTCACCACCATGGTTATACCCGAAGCCAAATCCAAGACCGCGGGCGCAAACGTCACCACGAAAAATGAGCCATGGGTACTGGCTTCCCAAGTGGACCAATGTTTCTTCATTACCGACCTGTCAAAGACCAGTCGAGTTGTCGTGAGGAGAGGCAAAAGGAAGATCATCGGAATGGATGGAGTAGCCAATGAGCAAGACTTCGACAAGTACGGCGACCCGAGGATCGAACATGACGACGATGATGAAGTAGCATCATACACCACAAGAAGAAGCAGGACCACCCTACCTAAAGGACGTCCGTTCCACACAAGAACTCCATTTGCGAAAAAGAAGGGCAAGAAGATTGTGAACAGATAGCTAGCTAAGATTGATTGTATTTAAATCGTAGCCTTCATTTCTCGATTGTATTTCATGGGCACTTTTTGAACTATCATGAATATTTTTAAATTTCATGGACACTCGATCTCGATCCCCCTCCATCTCGATCGCTATCCCACCTCGCCAGATCCGGTCCCCCTCGCCGCCGAGCACCCCCCGGTCCACCGGCCGCCGCCGCCGACCCCCCGCACCCTCGATTCCCCTACTCAACCGCCGCCGCCGACCCCCCGCACCCCTCCCCTACTCAACCGCCGCCGCCGACCCCCCGCACCCCGCGCACCCTCCCCCGCTCCACCGGCATTACTGTTTG